>NW_019946060.1:49695-50012 GCF_002910315.2 Salvelinus sp. IW2-2015
GATCCTCTGTCTCTCTCTCAAGGCAACAACAAGAAGATCCTCTGTCTCTCTCTCAGGGCAACAACAAGAGGATCCCTCTCTCTCTCTCTAAGCGACAACAAGAGGATCCTCTGTCTCTCTCTCAAGGCAACAACAAGAAGATCCTCTGTCTCTCTCTCAAGGCAACAACAAGAGGATCCTCTGTCTCTCTCTCAAGGCAACAACAAGAGGATCCTCTGTCTCTCTCTCAAGGGGACAACAAGAGGATCCCTCTCTCTCTCTCTAAGCGACAACAAGAGGATCCCTCTCTCTCTCTCTCAAGGCAACAACAGGAGGAT
>NW_019946061.1:0-18183 GCF_002910315.2 Salvelinus sp. IW2-2015
TTAAACACCCTTCTAGTTAATACCTCGTATTAACCACTCTATTAACTACACTCTATTAACTCTCGTATTAAACGACACTCTATTAACTACCCTTATTGAAACTACGCGTCTTAGTTAATACTATCCCTCTATTAAACACCTCTATTAACTCTATTAAACACGGCTTTATTAAACTACCTCTTATTTATACCCCTCTATTAACTACACTCTATTAACTACCTCTATTAACGACAATCTTTAAACTCGCTCTATTAAACTAGGCCTCTATTAACTATCCATTAAAGCCACCCTCTATGTAACTCTATTAAACTACCTCTTTAACTCCCGTCTTTAATACGACACTTCTAAACTACGCTTCTTTATCTACCTCTATTAAACCCTTATTAAACCCTCTATTAACTTCTATTGAACTACCTTATTAACGTACCTCTTATTAAACTCTGATTAACTGACCTCTTTAACCATCCCCTATGTTAACCACTCTTTTAACTTACTCTCTATGTAATATTAGCCTCTTATTAATCTACCTCTATAAACTACCTCTATTAAACTCTATTAAACTACCTCTATTTAACATCTCTAATTTAACCACCTCTAATGTTTACTACCTTATTACCTACCTCTATTAACTACCTCTATTAAACTATCCTGCTATTAAACTACTGCTATTAAACCTATTTCTATTAAACTACCCTCTATTTACAACTACCTCTATTAACCATACCCTCTTATTAACTACTTTCTATTACTACACTGTATTAAACTACTCTATTAAACAACCCTCTATTTACTTCCCTTATTAACCTCTATTAAGCTCCACCCTCGTATTTAACACTCTTTAACCTTAACTCTCTATTAACTAGGCCTCTATTTAACTACCTCTATTTAACTAACCTCTATTAACTACCCTCTATTTTACTACCTCTTATTAAAATACTCTATTAACTACTCTAATTTAAACTACCCCTATTCCCACTTCCTTCTATAACCTACCCTCTATTACTACCTCTATTTAACTACCCTCTATAGAACTACCCTCTATGTTAAACTCTATTAAATACCCTCTATTTTGTAAACTACCCTCTATTAAACTAGCCCTCTATTAACCTACCGTCTCTATTGTTACCTCTATTAAACTTAGTTAAACTTACTCTCTTGTAAACTACCTCGTATTAACTACCCTCTAATGTAAGACTACCTTATTAACCACCTCTATTAACTACTCTATTAAACTACCTCTATTAACTATCTCTATTTATTACTCTATTAAACTACTTATGTAAACTACTCTCTCTTACACTACCTCTATTCTACCTACCTCTATTAAACTCTATTCAACTACCTATTTACACTACTCTCTATTAAACGCACTCTATTCTAAACTACCCTTATTTAAGACTGGACCTCTATATACACTCTTTTAAACTTAACCTCTATTCAACTTTTACTTACTCTATAACTCTATTAACTATCCTTATAAACGCCGTCTATTATAATACCTCTCTATTAAATACCTCTTATTAAGATCTATTCTTATATTAACTCTATTAAACTTACCTCTATTTAAACTACCTCTATTAAAACTGACTCACTTGTATTAAACTACCTCTATTATAAGGTACTGCTTTAAACTACTCCTCTTATTAATACTCTTTAAAACAACCTCTATTTAAAACTACCATTTTATTAATCTCTATTACACTACACTCTATATAGATCTCTATTACTACCTCATCATAACTACGCTTATTTACTACTCTCTATTGAACTACTCTATTGAAATACCCTTATTTACTATTTTAACTACCGTCCTTATTACTCTAACTCTATTACTACTCATCTGATCTCTAACTTACCTTATTAAAACTCTACTGTCTTTAACGTAGTATCTAAACACCTCTATTAAAACTGCCCGTTATTAATACGTCTATTAACATGTGCAGGGATCAGGCGTTTTATAGTTTCGCAGACTCCTTCTAAATAAGCGTGTTCGTGCTTTGCTCAAAGGACACATCAAATGATTGCTCACCTTGTAGTCGGTCGAGGTAGGGCTGGGAAATAGGAAGGAGCAATGATACTGCTTTAGTAATGAAAGTTTAGTTTTACTTTGACATGGTGGGTACTGTAGCTACTATAAGATAGCAGGTTCATATTTAACATGCTATTCTGTTTCGTTTTAATAAATAGGTTGTTTGGTATCATGCTTTTAAAATATTTTAATCTAATTTAACTTTTTTAATCCAGGTAGTGTTTGAGATCTAAGTTTCTTTTCAACTGCGACTGGGCGATAGATAAGATAGTCAAGTGCGTACACAAAAAGAGTTACTCATGGGAATAAAAAAACATAGCAATACCATAGACATAAAAATAAGTCTATATACAGTGTGTGCTAAATGGCGTGAGGAGGTAGGCAATAAATGGATCTAGTGCGAGTATTTACAATTTGATGCATAGATTAAGCACTGGATGTGATATATGAATGGCTGATGATGATGTGTTGTGAAATTATTGGGTGCTAAAGAGCGACAGTAATATAATATACAATATGGGGGTATGAGGGAGGTAGATTACATGGGCTATTTACAGATGGCTATGTCTTTCCTAAACCGAATTATTGAGGATTTCTTTGTGATCGTGTATATTTTAAGTGATTTATTAGACGGCTATATTTGGTAGGTCTGTTCTACCGCAGATCTTTGGAAAGTTCTAGTTTTATGATGTTATCTCGATATCAAATAAAATCAATATCCATATCAATTTTATTTGTGCACGTGTCGCGATCAATCGTTGTGTAGACTCTACATGTGGAAATGCTGAATATCTACAGGTTAGTAGACTCATAGTGAAATGCTGAATATACAACAGGTGGTAAGTAGACCTCTAGTGTAGTGAATACAAAGGTGTAGTAGACTTACGTGGAAAAAGCTGATACAACGTGTGTATCGTAGACTTACCGTGAAATGTGATACAACAGGTGGTGTTGACGTTAAGTGAAATGCTGAATCAACAGTGTAGTTAGACTCACAGTGATGCTGAATCACAGGTGTAGACTCACAGTGGACGGTGCTTGAATAAACGGTGTAGAACCTCTCGGAAATAGCTGAAATACAACAGTGTAGTAGATATCAGTGAAATGCGATACAACAGGTGTAGTAGACTTGACGTGAATGACTGAAATAAAAGGGTGTAGTAGACTCAATGACTGCTCTGAATACATACAGTGTAGTAGACCTCACAGTGAAATGCTGAATATCAACAGGTGTGAGTGACGTTCAAGTGAAAAGCTGAAAAGCTAACGGTGTGTAGACCTTAAGTGAAATGCTGAATACAACAGGTTACGGGTTAGTACCTTACAGTGAAGTGCTGATACTAAAGGTGGTAGTAGATACCTCACAGTGAATGCATGAATAACAGTGTGATTCACAAGTGAAATGCTGATACAAAGGATTGTAGACTCACAGGAATGCTGAATAACAGGTGTAGTAGCCTCACAGTGAAATGCTGTAATACACAGGTGTAGTAGACTTACAGTGAATGCTGATACAAGGTGTTATAGACCTCAAGTGAAATGCTGAATATCACAGGTGTAATTGTAGACTCTACAGTGAAATTGCTGAATACAATAGGTGTAGGACCTCACGTGAAAATGCTGAATGACAAAGGTGGGTAGTTAGACCCACAGTGAATGGCTGAATCAAAGGTGTAGTAAATTTACAGTGAATTAGTTGAATCCATTGGTGTAGTAGCCTCACAGTGATGCTTGAATACAAAGGGTGTAGTAAGACTTACAGTGAATATGATGAATACATCGGTGTAGATTACGTGGAATGTTCTTGAATACAAACAGGTGTAGTGACCTTACGTGAAATGCTGATACAACAGGTGTAGTAGACTTTACAGTGAACATGCTGATACCCAGGTTTAGACCTCACGTGAAATGCTGAGTAAAAGGTGTAGTAGCTCAGGTGTTTAATTGTCTTGAATCTATTCTACGGTGTAGTAGACACTCACGTGGAAAAGTGCTGATTACTAACAGGTGGTAGTTAGACTCACTAGTTGAAATTGCCTGAGATACTAAGTTGGTAGTATGACTCACGTGAAGATTGCTCATACAACAGGTGGTAGGTAGACTTACCTGTGATATGCTAGAATACAAGTTGTAGAGATCTACAGGTGAAATTGCTGAATACAAAGGTGTAGTAGAACGCTTAACAGTGAAATGCTGAATACAACAGGTGTAGTAGAACCTTACGTGAAATGCTGAATAAACAGGTGTAGTAGACTCAAGTGAAATGCATGAATACAAGGTGTAGTAGACTCACTTGTGAAATGCTATAAACAGGTTATGTAGACTACAGTGAAAGCTGAATACAACAGTGTGTGTAAGACTTAACTGTGAATGCTGAATACAACATGGTGTAGTAGCATCACAGTGAATGCTGAATACACAGGTGTGTAGACCTTACCGTGAATAGCTCCTTGACAAGCCTTTACCAACAATGCAGTTTAATTAAATGCCACCACCCAAAAAGTAAGAGATAAGAATAACAAATAATTAAAGAACAGCAGTAAATAACAATAGCAGGGCTGGAGGCTATATACAGGGGGTACCGGTACAGAGTCAATGTGGAGGCTGTATACAGGGGGTACCGGTACAGAGTCAATGTGGAGGATATATACAGGGGGTACCGGTACAGAGTCAATGTGGAGGCTATATACAGGGGGTACTGGTACCGAGTCAATGTGGAGGGGCACCGGTGTCGAGGTAATTGAGGTAATATGTACATGTAGAGTTATTACAGTGCCTTGCAAAAGTATTCATCCCCCTTGGAGGATATTTTGTAATGGACATACACAAAAAAGTCCAAATTGGTGAAGTGAAATGAAAAAAATTACTTAATTCTAAAATATAAAAAAACGGAAAAAGTAGTGCCCTTTTGCCCTAAGTGTGCAAGCAGCACCATGAAGATCAAGGAGCTCTCCAAACGGGTCAGGGACCAAATTGTGGAGAAGTACAGATCAGGGTTGAGTTATAAAGAAGTATCAGAAACTTTGAACATCTCACGGAGCAATATTAAATCCATTATTAAAAAATGGAAAGAATATGGCACCACAACAAACCTGCCAAGAGAGGGCCACCCACCAAAACCCACAGACCAGGCAAGGAGGGCATTAATCAGAGAGGAAACAAAGAGACCAAAGATAACTGTGAAGGAGCTGCAAAGCTCCACAGCAGAGATTGGAGTATCTGTCCATCGGACCACTTTAAGCTGTACACTCCACAGAGCTGGGCTTTACGGAAGAGTGGCCAGAAAAAACGCATTTCTTAAAGAAAAAAATAAGCAAATGCGTTTGGTGTTGGTCAAAAGGTGAGACTCCCCAAACATATGGAAAAATATATTCTGGTCAGATGAGACTAAAATTGAGCTTTTTGGTCATTAAGGAAAACGCTATGTCTGGCGCAAACCCAACACCTCTCATCCCCACAGTGAAGCATGGTGGTGGCAGCATCCTGCTGTTGGGATGTTTTCATCGGCAGAGACTGGGAAACTAGTCAGAATTGCAGGAATGATTGTTGGCTCTAAATACAGGGAAATTCTTGAGGGAAACTTGTTTCAATCTTCCAGAGATTTGTTGACTGGGATGGAGGTTCACCTTCCAGCAGGACTATGACCCTAAGCATACTGCTAAAGCAAGACTTGAGTGGTTTAAGGGGAAACATTTAAATGTCTTGGAATGRCCTAGTCAAAGTCCAGACCTCAATCCAATTGAGAATCTGTGGTATGACTTAAAGATTGCTGTACACCAGCGGACCCCATCCAACTTGAAGGAGCTGGAGCAGTTTTACCTTGAAGAATGGGCAAAAATCCCAGTGGCTAGATGTGCCAAGCTTATAGAGACATACCCCAAGAGACTTGCAGCTGTTTTAAGTGCTGCAAAGGTTATTCTAACAAACTAGTGACTTTTGGGGGGTGAATAGTTATGCACTCTGAAGTTTCTCGTTTTTTGGTCTTACTTTTTTGTTTGCTTCACAGGAAAAAATACTTTTCATCTTCAAAGTGGTAGGCATGTTGTGTAAATCAAATGATAAAAATAAAATAAAAACAATCTAATTCCAGGCCGTAAGCAACAAAAATAGGAAAAATGCTAAGAGGGTGAATGATTTCGCCACAGCAAATAATCAAGGAGGTGATGGAGTCCAGGGAGGTGTCATGAGGCGCATCGTTACAGTGTGACAGGGTGTTAAGGGAAATTCAACAGCCTGATGACCTAGAGGCCGGAGAGGGACACCTCTTCAGTTCATCTGTCTTGGTGAGAATTCTCTAGTTCATAAAATAGTCTTTTGAGTTTTACATTTAAGTTACTCCCTAAAACTAGATCTGTCCATGGCCGTCATGGCAATAATAACATTTTAATAACATTACAAATATAGTCTCTACAAAGTATTGACTGTGGGGGTGAAAAAGTTATGGATGCCGTTTTTTGTCTTTTTGTTTGTTTCACATAAAACATATTTTGCATCTTCAAATTGGTAGCAGGTGGAAATCAAATGATAACAACCCCCAAAAAATCTATTTTAATTCCAAGTTGTAAGGCAACAAAGATAGGAGGAATTCCAAAGGGGTGAATACTTTCGCAGTAAGGTGAGTGACTATGCATAGATAATAACCGGAGTAGCAGCAGTGTAGAAGAGGTAAGGTGAGGTGACTATGCATAGATAATAACCGAGAGAGCAGCAGTAGAGAAGAGGGTAATAGTGAGTGACTATGCAGTAGATAATAACCGAGAGTAAGCAGCAGTGTAAGAAGCAGGTAAGGTGAGGTGACTATGCATAGATAATAACCGAGAGTAGCACAGTGTAGAAGAGTAAGGTAAGGTGACTATGCATAGATAATAACGAGAGTTAGCAGCAGTGTAGAAAGTAAGGTGAGGGATAGCATAGATAATAACCGAGTAGCAGCAGTGTAGAAGAGGTAAGGTAAGGTGACTATGCATAGATAATAACCGGAGAGTAGCAGCAGTGTAGAAGAGGTAAGGTAAGTGACATAGATAATAACCGGAGTAGCAGCAGTGTAGAAGAGTAAGGTGAGGTGACTATGCATAGATAATAACCGAGAGTAGCAGCAGTGTAGAAGAGTAATGTGAGGTGACTATGCATAGATAAAACCGAGAGTAGCAGAGTGTAGAAGAGTAAGGTGAGTGACTATGCATAGATAATAACCGAGAGTAGCAGCAGTGTAGAAGAGGTAAGGTAATGTGACTATGCATAGATAATAACCGAGAGATAGCAGCAGTGTAGAAGAGGTAAGGTGAGGGACTATGCATAGATAATATAACCGAGAGTAGCAGCAGTGTAGAAGAGGTAAGGTAAGGTGACTATGCATAGATAATAACCGGAGAGCAGCAGTGTAGAAGAGGTAAGGTAAGTGACATAGATAATAACCGGGAGTAGCAGCAGCTGTAAAGAGGTAAGGTAATGACTATGCATAGATAATAACGGAGAGTAGCAGCAGTGTAGAAGAGGTAAGGTAAGGTGACATAGATAAATAACTGAAGAGTAGGCAGCAGTGTAGAAGAGTAAGGTAAGGTGACTATGCATAGATAATAACCGAGAGTAGCAGCAGTGTAGAAGAGGTTAAGGTGAGTGACTATGCATACATAAATAACCGAGAGTAGCAGCAGTGTAGAAGAGGTAAGGTGAGTTGACTATGCATAGATAATAACCGAGAGTAGCAGCAGTGTAGAAGAGGTAAGGTAGGTGACTATGCATAGATAATAACCGACTAGAGTAAGGCTAGCAGTGATGTAGAAGAGGTAAGGTGAGGTGGACTATGCATAGATAATAACCGAGAGTACAGCAGTGTAGAAGAGGTAAGGTGAGGTGACTATGCATAGATAAATAACCGAGAGTAGCAGCAGTGTAGAAGAGGTAGGTGAGGTGACTATGCATAGATAAATAACCGAGAGTAAGCAGCAGTGTAGAAGAGGTAAGGTGAGGTGACTATGCATAGATAATAACGAGAGTAAGCAGCATGTAGAAGAGTAAGTGAGTACTATGCATAGATAATAACGAGAGAGAGCAGTGTAAAGAGTAAGTGAGGTGACTATGCATAGATAATAACCGAGAGTAGCAGCAGTGTAAAGAGGTAAGTAGGTGACTGGCATAGTAATAAACGAGAATAGCAGCAGGTGTAGAAGAGGTAAGGTGAGGTGACTATGCATAGATAATAACCGAGAGTAGCAGCAGTGTAGAAGAGGTAAGTAAGGTTGACTATGCATAGATAATAAACGGGAGTAGCAGCAGTGTAGAAGAAGTAAAGGTAGGTGACATAGATAATAACCGAGAGTAGCAGCAGTGTAAAGAGTAAGGTGAGGTGACTATGCAATAGATAATAACCGGGAGTAGTCAGCAGTGTAGAAGAGGTAAGGTGAGTGTACTATGCATAGATAATAACCGAGAGTAGCAGCAGTGTAGAAGAGGATAGTGAGGTGACTATTGCATAGATAATAACCGAGAGTAGCAGGCAGTGGTAGAAGAGCTAGGTGAGGTGCTTGCATAGAAAATAAACCGAGACTGCAGCAGTGTAGAAGAGAAGTGAGGTGACTAGTGCATGAGTATATATAACCGAGAGTACAAGCAGTGTAGAAGATGGGGGGCAATACAAATAGTCTGGGTAGCCATTAGATTAACGCTCAGAGTCTTATGGCTTGGGGAGGAAAGCTGTCAGAGTCTTATGACTTGGGGAGGAAGCTGTTTAGAAGCCTCTTGACCTCAGACTGGCGCTCCGGTACCGCTTGTCGTGCGTAGCAGAAGAGAAACAGTCTATGACTAGGGTGGCTTGAGTCTTTGACATTTCAGGGCCTTCTCTGACACCGCTAGGTTAAGAGTCAGGTTGCAGAAGTTGCCCCAGTGTTGTACTGGGCTGTACGCATTTCCCTCTGTAGTGCCTGCGGCGGATGCCAGCAGTTGCCATACGAGGCTCTGATGCAACCCGTCAGGATGCTCTCGATGGTGCAGCTGTAAAACATTTTGAGGATCTTGAGATGTAGGCTTCTTCTGCTAGAGTGTAAAATACACATATTTCAGAACATTCAGGGACAGGTGGATTCAAGGTTTATTGAAATGACATGGATCTGTAAGCCAAAGAACCATTTTAACGTAACTTACTAATTGGCCTAAAGGCCTACTTCAAAATAATTGGCCGTGTGCTTAGGTCGTTGTTCTGTTGGAAGGTGAACCTTCGCCCCAGTCTGAGGTCCCGAGCGCTCTGGAGCAGTTTTTTTTTTTAAATCAAGGATCTCTCTGACTTTGCTCCATTCATCTTTGCCTTGATCCTGACTAGTCTCCCACCCACTGTGTTTTTGGGGACCTTCAATGCTGCATACATTTTTTGTTACCCTTCCCCAGATCTGGCCTCAACATAATCATGTCTCGGAGCTCTATGGGCAATTCCTTCAACTAATGGCTTAGTTTTTATTCTGACATGCACTGTCAACTGTGGGACCTTAAATAGACAGGTGTGTGCCTTTCCAAATCATAGTCCCATCAATTGAATTTGAATCAGGTTGTAGAAACATCTCAAGGATGATCATGAAACAGGATGCACCTGAGCTCAATTTCAAAGTATCATAGCCAAGGCTCTGAATACTTATGTAAAAATGTTTAGGTTTTTCTCGTAAGCTAAAAACCTGTTTTTGCTTTGTCATTATGGGGTTTGCAAATGGCTGAGGAAATATACATATATAATATATAATATTATAAATATTACAAAATATATTTTAGAATAAAGCTGTAATGTAACACAATGTGGAAGAAGTCAAGGTTTGAATACTTTCCGAATAAAAAAAAGAGGTTTGGTGATCTGGTGCTTCTGTCCCCAACCAAGGAGGKCCTACAGCAGCACCTAGATCTTCTGCACAGATTCTGTCAGACCTGGGCCCTGACASTAAATCTCAGTAAGACTAAAATAATGGTGTTCCAAAAAAGGTCCAGTTGCCAGGACCACGAATACAAATTCCATCTAGACACCGTTGCCCTAGAGCACACAAAAAACTATACATACCTCGGCCTAAACATCAGCACCACAGGTGCCACAAAGCTGTGAACGAKCTGAGAGACAARGCAAGAAGGAACAAAAGGAACATAAMATTTGACATACCAATTAGGATCTGGCTAAAATATACTTGAATCAGTTATAGGACCCATTGCCCTTTATGGCTGTGAGGTMTGGGGTCCGCTCACCAACCAAGAATTCACTAAATGGGACAAAGTGTTAAGCGGAGCAACACAGGGGAACCCAAGAGACTCAGACCAGGAAACAGGGATGAAGGAACCAAGATATKTATTGTAACACAAGGAGAGATGAAGTGCAGATGCGGGGAAGCTTGGATGAGTTGTAGGAAACCAGATGTGGAGGCTGAGGTTGGAGAGAGCTGGGTTGGGACAGGGTATAACAGGTCCAGAGGGGAATCTAAGGGAGTGATGATGAGTTGTAGGAAACCAGATGTGGAGGCTGAGGTTGGAGAGAGCTGGGTTGGGACAGGGTATAACAGGTCCGGAGGGGAATCTAAGGGAGTGATGATGAGTTGAATCCAGAACAATGTAGCAGGGTGGTGAGATGTGGAACAGGAGACAGGAACCAGAGTCAGAGTAGCAAAACCGGCAGTGAGAGGAGAAACAGCGTCAGGCAAGGAAATAGGCACAGCAGGATACAGGATCTTAAATAACAACACATAGCTAGAAGCATGACTGACTGGACGGAGATTACGATCTGGCAGAGTGGAAGTGGCAGGACTGAGTATTTGTAGAGGTCTTGATTATGGAACRGGTGGCAGGTGGTGGGGAACTGCTCTGACTCCAGCACACCTGTCTCCAACCACACAATCACACACACACAGAGAGAAGAAGAGGGAGAGAACTGGGGGAATGGCTGCAGGTCAAGGAGACACCRGATGTCCACTAGGGGGTGCAGATGTGACACAAACACCCAATTGAGACTCTGCAGAATTATACAAAWTTATAAACTGGGTGGTTTGAGCCCTGAATGCTGATTGGCTGAGACCATATACCACAGGTATTTTTACTTTTCTAATGACATTGGTAGCCAGTTTATAATAGCAATAAGGCACCTCAGGGGTTTGTGGTATATTGACCATATATCACACCCCCTCGGGCCTTATTGCTTTGATATACTTTGTGTACAATGCAATACCTCAAACATTGCTTGCAGAGCAGAATTATGACTTTACCCGCTAGTTATCAAAATGCAGAAAAGAGGGGCCTCCCGGGTGGTGCAGTGGTCTAGGGCACTGCATCGCAGTGCTAGCTGCGCCACCAGAGTCTCTGGGTTCGCGCCCAGGCTCTGTCGCAGCCGGCCGCGACCGGGAGGTCGGTGGGGCGTACGCACAAAATTGGACTAGCGTCGTCCGGGTTAGGGAGGGTTTGGCCGTAGGGATATCCTTGTCTCATCGCGCGTCTCCAGCGACTCCTGTGGCGGGCCGGGCGCAGCCAGTGCGCGCTGCTAACCAAGGAGCCGGTGCACGGTGTTTCCTCCGACGCATTGGTGCGGCTGGCTTCGCGGTTGGAGGCGCGCTGTGTAAGAAGCAGTGCGGCTTGGTTGGGTTGTGCTTCGGAGGACGCGTGGCTTTCGACCTTAGTCTCTCCCGAGCCGTACGGAGTTGTAGCGATGAGACAAGATAGTAATTACTAGCGATTGGATACACGAAAAAAAATTGGAGAAAAGGGGATAAAATGTAAAAATATATATATAAAAAAAAAAATGCAGAAAAGAGCTGTTCAATTCTACAACCACCTAAAAGAAAGTGACTCCACACATTCCACCACAAAGCCCTCACCCACAGAGAGATTAACCTGGAGGAGAGTCCTCAGCCAGCTGGTTCTGGGCTCTGTTCACAAACAGACCCCACAGAGCCCCAGGAATGAAACACAATTAGACCCAAACAAATATGATAAAGCAAAAAGTAAACTATTTAGACACACTGGAAAGAAATCAACAATGAAAACTGAGCGAGAAGTAAGGTTTAGATAAATTACAATTTAAACGGCAATAACATACGCTGTAACAGCTGATGACAAACGCTAGGAGTCAGAAGCAGGAAGCAGAAGGTCAGTTTAATAAATAGAATAAGCAGATGAACAAAACAGGAGAAGTGTACTGAACCGTGAACAAAACCATTACCTGCCTGAATTGCTGGAGGCTACTAACGGCTACATCATAAAGGGGAATAATCAAGGTAATGAGGTTTGCAGGTGCGAATATAAGTGGGTAGGCTAGTAACCAGGCGACGTCGAACACCTGGGACTTTCGAGACGCCAGGAGAGATGAGAACAGAGAGTAGTCAAGATACAGACAGGTACTACATAGAAGGACACAAGAATAAAAAAATTGTTGTACTCATATCAAGCGAATCTTGTAAGAAACAAAGCTTTTTTTTTTTTTACAATATTAATTGTTTTTATTTTAAGATCTAAAGCTGGTGTCTTGTATCTGGTTCTGGAGGAGAGAGGTCTGTAATGTATCTGAACATGTGATTCTGTACGTGTCTGAGGAGGAGAAGAGAAGGGTCTGTATGTATCTGAACATGGAATCTGTTCTGTGTCTCTGAGGCGGAAGAAGAATGGTCTGTATGTATCTGAACATGAATTCCGTGTCTGTGTTCTGAAGGAAGAAGGCTCGTATATCTGAACATGATTCTGTGTCTGTGTCTTGAGGAAAGGTCTGTATGTAATTTGAATATGGATTCGTTCTGTGTCTCTGAGGAGAAGGTCTGTATGGTACTAGAACATTGATTCTGGTGTCGTGTTCTGGAGGAGAAGGTCGTATGTAATCTGAACTGATTTTCTGTGTCTGTGTTCTGAGGAGCAGGTCTGTATGTATCTGAAATGATCTGTGTCTGTGTCTCTGCGGAGAAGGTCTGTATGTGTCTGTAACAGTGGTTCTGTTATCTGTCTCTGAGGAGAAGAGAAGGTCGGTATGTATCTGTAACAGGGTCTGTAATCCTCTGTCTCTCTATGATCCCCATCTCTACCTCGAGACAAACAGCTAAGTAGGACATATAAGAAAATTTAGTAAAACGGCGGCGTTTCTCCTTCTGACTGCATCCCAAAATGTGCACCTATTTCCTAAATAATATCTTCATAGGGTCTGATCAAAGTAGGCAAACACTATAATAGCAGCACGAGCCATTTGGGACAGTCATTCTACTTTGAGAACGCTCTCGTCGTCCCCACGAGAAGAACTGAAAGGAGAAACAACTGCGATCTCTGCATTCCAAGATGACACCTATGTTTCTAGGCTTCTGCTAACAATAATGCATCAAATAAGAAATGGGGGCCATTAGGGAATCATAAAATATCTTTAACATGTACCCCTCATTGTCAGATGGAACTGACAAAAAATATACAACTTATTTCCTCACTCATGAGGAGCAAGACAATGCTTCCAGTTCTCAGAATAAGTGGGTGTGGGTAGTAAGTAGTGGTAATAGTAGTAAGTAGTAGGAGTAGTTAGTATAGTAGCATTGTGGTAGTAGTAGAATAGTAGTGGTAAAGTAGTAGTGTGAGTGAGTAGTAGTATAGTATTGAGTAGTAGATTAGTAGTAGTAGTAATAGTAGTGGTATAAGTACGGAGTAAGTCGTTAGTAGTAGTAGAGTAGTAGTAGTGAGTTAGTAGTAGTAGTGGTAGTGTGGTGGGGTGGTGGTAGGTAGTAGGCGTGGTGTGTGTAGTAGGCGGTGTGTGGTGGTATAGGTGGTAGCGGTTAGAAGTGAACGAGTAATATTAGCTGGATAGTAGTAGTAAGTTAATAGTAGTAGTAGTAGTACTACAGGATTGGATCTAGTGTAGTAGCGTAGTATTAAGTAGTGAGCTAGTAACGAGTAGTGAGTAGTAGTATACTAGGCAGTGAGTATTAGTTTAGTGAGTAGTAGTAGTAGTTAGTGAGTAGTACGAGTGCAGGGTGTATAGTAGTAGTATCGTCGTAGGTAATAGTAGTAACAGTCAGTAGTAGTAGTGTGGAGTTAGTACAGGTTCAGTGTAGTAGTAGTAGGCTAGTAGTAGTAGTAAGTATAGTTAGTTAGCAGTAATATTGAGTAGTAGTAGGTAGTAGTGAGTGTAGTAGTATAGTGTAAGTTGAAAGGTAGTAGCGAGTAGTCGTGAAGTAGTAGTAGTACTAAGTACTAGAGTCGTATTAGGTGTAAGTAGCAGTAGTGTAGTAGCAGGTAGTAGAGTAGCGTGAGTAGTTAGTAGTGTAGTAGTAGTAGTGGTGGAGTAGCGTGGTGGTGGTGGTAGTAAGCGTAGCGTAGTAGTAACAGTAGAATTAGTGTGTAGTCGTAGTAGTAGTAGTAGTACAGCAGTAAGTATTATTAGTACAGTAGTTCAGTAAGTAAGTAGTAGTAGTAATAGTACTGAGCAGTAGTAAGTGTAGTAGCAGTAAGTATTAGTAGAAAAGTAGTAGCAGTACCGAGTAGTGTCTGTAAGTTAGTAGTGAGTACTAGTAATCGTAGTAGGTAGTGATCGTAGTAGTAGTAGTAGTGGTGGTGGTGGTGGTGGTTGTGGGGTAGTCGGTAGTCGGCGTAGTAGTAACAGTAGAGATGATGTAGTAGTGGTGAGTAGTATGGAGTGAGTAGTAGTGGTAGTTAGTAGTACTTAGCGTTCGTCTTATGTAGTAGGCAGTAGTATTAGTGTAGCTAGCAGTACGAGTGTAGTAGTAGTAGTAAGAAGTTAGTAGTAGTTAGTGTTAAGTAGCAGTAGTGGTAGTCAGCTAGTAGTAGCTAATAGTTAGTACGAGTATAGTAGTAGTAGTAGTAGTTAGTACTTGTAGCAGTAGTATAGTGTAGGAGCGTAGTATTAGTAGTATTAGTAGTAGCAGTACGAGTAGTAGTCAGTACTGTAGAGTAGTATAGTAGTAGTAGTAAGTCGGTAGTAGCAGGTAGTAGTAGTCGTAGTCAGTAGTTAGAGTAGTAGTATAGTAAGTAGTAGTAGTATAAGTATAGTGGGTGGTGGTATCTGTGGTAGTAGGCTCGGTAGTAGTAACAGTAATTTTAGTATTGTGGGTAGTCAGTGGTAGTTAGTCGTAAGTGTGGTAGTAGTGAGTACTAGGCAGTAGTATTAGTGTAGTAGCAGTAGTATTAGTAGTAGCAGTACGCAGTAGTATATAGTCTACAGAGTAGTATTTAGTAGTGGTAGTAGTAGTATATGAGTTATATGTATTTGTAGTACGAGTAGTGGTAGTAAGTAGTAGTAGTTGTAGTAGTAGTAGTTAGTAGCAGTAGTAGTTCAGTAGAGTATATTAGTAGTAGTAGTAGTGGTTAGTCGCAGTAGTGGTAGTTAGTTAGTAGGTATGGAGTAGAGTAGTAGTAGCAGTAATATTATTAAATTAGTAGTAGTAGTAGTTGTAGAGTGGTAGTAGTAGTAGTTAGTAATAGTATTTGTACGAGTAGTATAGTAGTATATTATAGTACTAAGCAGTAGTATTATGAGTCAGGCAGTAGTATTAGTAGTAGTAGTAGTGGTTAGTAGCAGTAGTAGTGAGAGTAGTAGTAGTTAGGGTAGTAGTAGTAGTAGTACGTCGAGTAGTAGTAGTACGAGTAGTAGTAGTAGTATTAGTAGTGTAGTAGTAGTGAGAGAGTAGTAGTATTAGCAGTAGTGCGTAGAGTAGTTTGAGTATTAGTAGTAGTAGTAGTGGGTAGTGTCAGTAGTATTAGTAGTGGTTAGTAGTAGTAGAGAGTTAGTAGTATTTAGCAGTAGGTAGTAGTAGTGAGGTAAGTAGTAGTAGTAAGTAGTAGTGAGTAGTATGTGTATATTTACTTATCAGTAGTCTCAATCAAATGCAAATTATGGTCAATACACATGGTAGCAGATGTTAATGGGTCACATGTTTAGTCAGATGTAATGCGTTGCACATGTTATCGAATGGATGTTAAATATCACTGCGAGTGTAGCGAAGAATGTCTGAGCGGTGTCTAGTTCCTGAAATGCAGTAATAAGCTAACGAGTAATCCTACATCCCGTTGCTCTTATTTAGTGCCTATCGTAATCCAAAACTTTGAGGTCTGTCAAATGCTGTGGCACTATGTAGGGAATAAGGGGTGCGGTTTGGGAACGCGGGCTGACTCTCTGTGAGCCTGCAGGTAGTAGGCTCTTACAGCTGATGACTCTCTGTGAGCCCAAGTAGAGCCTTTCACGTAGGCTGACTGACTCTCTTGTGAGCTCCAGTATAAGCCTCTTCACGCTGACTGACTCTCTGTGAGCCACAGTCAGCCTCTCACGCTGACTGACTCTCTGTGAGTCCGGAAGCTCTGACGCTGGACGTGACTCTTGTGACCCGATAGAGCCATCTTCACGCTGACTGACTCTGGTGAGCCCAGTAGAGGCCTCTTGACACGCTGCACTTGACTCCTGGAGCCCAGTAGAGCCTCTTCACGTGACTGACAACTCCGTGAGTCGCCCAGAGAGCCTCTACACTGCTGACTGACTTCGTGAGCCAGTAGAGCCCAGTAAGACATTGTATCTGTTCTAAGCTTTTAGTCGAGGTCAGCTACTTTAGTAACCTTTCATGTGCTTCAATTCATTAATTGCATGTGTAGTGCTGTTGAAGCGTGGATCTTACATTTGGAAATGTCTTTCTAGATAACCGAGATTAACATGCTACAAGAGTCTGTCGGAGGAAGGAATGCTTCACAGAGCAAGGCGGTCTGGAGGCAGAGAGATGCTTTTCAGCAGTAGCGGTCTGGGAGGCCAGAAGGAATTCTTCAAACAGAGCAGCAGTCTGGAGAGAATTAGAATGTGGTTGAAATGAAAGCTTCACAAGAGAGCAGTCTGGAGGAGAAGGAATGCTTTCACGAGCTAGCAGTTGGGAGGCGAAGGAATGCTTTACAGAGTAGTTCAGTCTGGAGGCAGAAGGGTAGCTTTCACAGAGCAGCAGTCTGGAGGTAGAAGAATGTTTCGACAGAGCAGTCAGTCTGGGGCAAGATCTTCACGAGAGCGTGACAAAGATGCTTTCAACACGAGCAGCAGTCTGTGAGGGCAGAAGTGAATGCTTCACAGAGTGCAGGGTTTCTGGAGGGCAAAGGATGCCTTTACAGAGGTCAGCAAGTTCTGGAGGCTAGAAAGAATGCTTTCACAGAGCAGCAGTCTGGAGTTCGAAGGAGCTTTCAGCAGGGAGCAAGGCTAGAGCGATCTGGAGTTAGAAGGATGTTTAGAGACTTGGAGCAGAAGTTCACAGAGAATCTGGAGAATGCTCACGGACGGTCTGGAGGCGAGGAAGTTACAGGACCGTTGTGCAGATAAAGCTTACAGAGAGCGTCTGGAGGGAGCTCAAAGCACAGAGGAGAAAATGCTTTCACAGAGCGAGCAGTCTCAGCAGCTGACAGATAAAATGGAAAGAAAGCAATTACTATTTTTATATAGCAGCGCTACAACTTAATTAAAATATAATTAAATTAATTAAAATGTAGTTCCTAAGGCGAAACCTGCTCTCATTCAGAGACGCACAGCGTTAGAGTTAAATGAGTTTAGACTGAATTAAATGAGTTAGTGATTAGAACTCGAGTTAATAGAGCTGTATGACTGATGTTGATGATTGACCAGGGGTAAACAAGAGTTAGAGCAGGATGTGCTTCTACGTCGAGTGATCCGTTAAACAGCTTTGACTCCTAGATGTTTTATCTAAGTATATAGTGGCATAGTTTGACCAGGGACTCATAGGACTGTTGTCAAAGTAGTGCACTATATAGGAATAGGGTGCCATAAGGGGACTTGTCTAAAGTAGTGCCTATATAGGTAATAGGTGTTCGCGCTTTGAGATGTGGAGTTGTATTGTGTTATTGACTGTACGTCTTTGTTTATTCCATGGATACTCTGTGTTGTTGTATGTGTCGCTCGTGCTTTGCTTATATCTTGGCCAGGTGCAGTTGTAAAATGAGAACATTGTTAACAGGTCTGGTAAAAAAAAGGTAAAATAAATAATATAAATACAATAATCTGCAGTCAACGTGCAGGGTCAGTCATGTGATGTGATATAACTTGTAGTAAACACAGAGGTCAGTCATGTGATTGTGATATATCAGTGAAACCAGAGGTCAGTCATGTGATTGTGATATAGCTACAGTAAACACAGAGGTCAGGTCATGTGATGTGATATACTACAGTAAAGCAGCCAGGG
>NW_019946061.1:18208-24036 GCF_002910315.2 Salvelinus sp. IW2-2015
GAATCTCGTGAGCCCAGTAGAGCCTCTTTCACGCTGACTGACTCTCTTGTGACCAGTAGAGCCTTTCAGCGTCTATGACTCTCTGTGAGCCCAGTAGACCTCTTCACGCTGACTGACTCTCTGTGAGCCCGTAGAGCTCTTCTCACGATGAGTGACTCTCTGTGAGCTGACGTCGACAGTGAGCACGTGTTCAGCTGACTGAGTCTCCTGTGAGCACGTGAGCCAGCCTCGCAGTACACGACATTGTACTCTGTTCTACCTTTTAGTAGAGGTTCAGATATTATAGTACGCTTTCCATGTGCTTTCATTCATTAATTGCATGTGTAGCTGTTGAAGCGTGATCTTACATTGAAATGCAGATTAACGAAGAAAGGATGCTTTCACAAGCAGCGTCTGGAGCAGAAGGAATGCTTTCACAGAGAAGGCGGTCTGGAGGCCGAAGGAATGCTTTTAGCAGCAGCGGTCTGGGAGGCAGAAGGAATTCTTTCAACAGAGCATTAGTCTGGAGAGAATGAATGCTTTCACAGAGCGCAGTCTGGAGGAGAAGGAATGCTTTCACAGAGTAGCAGTCTGGAGGCAGAAGGAATGCTTTACAGAGCAGCGTCTGGAGCAGAAGGAGCTTTACAGAGCAGCAGTCTGGAGTTAGAAGGAATGTTTCACAGAGCGAGCAGTCTGGAGGCAAAGAATGCTTTCACAGAGAGCGTCTGGAGGCAGAAGATGTTCAACAGAGCAGCAGTCTGGAGGCAGAAGGAATGCTTTCACACAGTCAGCAGAGTCTGGAGGGCAAAGTGATGCGCTTACAGAGCAGCAAGTCTGGAGGGCAGAAGCAATGCAGTTCTGCGAGCAGAGCAGCAGTCTGGAGTTAGAAGGATGCTTTACAGAGCAAGGGGTCTGGAGGCAGAAGGATGCTTTCACAGAGCAGCAGTCTGGAGTTAGAAGGAATGCTTTCACGAGCAGCGTCTGGAGGCAGAAGGAATGTTTCACAGAGCGAGTCTGGAGTTAAAGGAATGCTTTCACAGAGAGCGGTCTGGAGGCGAAGGAATGCTTTCACAGAGAGCCGGTCTGGAGGCAGAAGGAATGCTTTCACAGAGAGCGGTCTGGAGAGAAGGATGCTCCAAAAGCAGCAGCTGGAGGCAGAAGAATGCTTTCACAGAGCAGAGTCTCAGCAGCTGAGATAAAATGAAAGAAACAATTACCTATTTTTTTAGCAGCGCTACACTTTAATTAAAAATAAATTAAATTAATTAAAATGTATGTTCTCTAAGGCGAAAACCTGCTTCATTCAGAGACGCAGCGTTAGAGTTAAATGAGTTTAACTGAATGTAAATTGAGTTTAGCTGAATTAAAATGAGTTTAGACTGAATGTTGTCATTTGAAATTGACACAGGGGTAGAGTTAGAGCAGGACTTGTGCTTCATCCGTCGATGATCCGTTAAACAGCTTTGACTCCTTAGATGTTTATACTACAGTATATAGTGCACTAGTTTGACCAGGGCTCATAGGACTGTTGTCAAAGTAGTGCACTATATAGTGAATAGGGTGCCATAGGCTTGGTCTAAAGTAGTGCACTATATAGGTATCGGGTTGCCTTTGAGATGTGAAGTTGATATTGTGTTATTGACTGTACGTTGTTTATTCCATGTGTAACTCTGTGTTGTTGTATGTGTCGCCATGCTTTGCTTTATCTTGGCCAGGTTGCAGTTGTAAAATGAGAACTGGTTAAATAAAGGTAAAAATAAAATAAATAAATACAATAATACTGCAGTAAACGGCAGCGGTCAGTCATGTGATGTGATATACTGTAGTAAACACAGAGGTCAGTCATGTGATGTGATATACTCAGTAAACACAGAGTCAGTCATGTGATGTGATATACTACAGTAAACACAGAGGTCAGGTCATGTGATGTGATATACTACAGTAAACACGAGCGGCACGTCATGTGACTGTGATTACTACAGTAAACACAGAGGTCAGTCATGTGGATTTGCATATACACAGCTAAACACAGAGGTCAGTCATGTGATGTGATATATCTACAGTTAAACACAGAGTCAGTCATGTGCTGTGATATACTGCACGTAAACACAGAGGTCGTCATGTGATGTGAGCTTATTTACTGCGTATATTGCAGCGGTCAGTCATGCTGATCGTTGTGTTTACTCTCCTTTCTATACTGGTGCTAACATCAAATCAAATCAAACTTTGTTTAGTCACCTGTGTCGAATAACACATGCATTTCACCTGTACCAGTGAAACTTACTTACGAGACCCCGTAAGCCACACTTGCAGTTCGAAGTATGATATAAGAAAATATTTAACCTACTCCCAATAAAATAAAATAAAAAATTAATAAAAATTACACCAATAACATAGACAATAATGTGACTGCTATACAGAGGTCTAGAGTCTAGTTAACATTGTAATGTAGAGTCTAGTTAACATTGTAATGTAGAGTCTAGTTAACATTGTAATGTAGAGTAGTCAAATTGTAATGTAGAGTCTAGTTACATTGGTAATGTAGAGTCTAGTTAACATTGTAACTGTAGAGTCTAGTCACATTGTAATGTAGAGTCTAGTTAACATTGTAATGTATATCTAGTTAACATGTAATGTATAGTCTAGTCAACATTGTAATGTAAGAGTCTAGTCAACATTGTCACTGTAGAGTCTAGTTAACATTGTAATGTAGCAGCTCTAGTCAACATTGTAATGTAGAGTCTAGTCAAATTGTAATGTAAGAGTCTAGTCAACATTGTAATGTAGAGTCTAGTAACATTGTAATATAGAGTCTAGTTAACATTGTAATGTAGAGTCTTGTTAACATTGTAATGTAGAGTCTTAGTCACATTGTAATGTGTAGAGTCTAATTTAAAGTCTAGTTAACATTGTCATTGTAGAGTCTAGTCTTAACATTGTAATGTAGAGTCCAGTCAACATTGTGAATGTAGAGTCTAGTCAACATTGTAATGTAGGGTCAGTTAAGTCTAGTTAAATTGTAATGTAGAGTCTTTAAACCATTGTAATGTAGGTCTAGTGCAACAGTTAGCTAATCAGTAGAGTTGTCAATGTAGGTCAATAGTGAGTTAAGCATTGTAATGTAGAGTCTAGTTACATTGTAATGTAGAGTCTAGTTAAGTCTAGTAACATTTGTATGCTAAGTCGGTACATGAATGTGCTAGTTAATTGTAAATGTAGAGTTAGTCACATTTGTATCATTGTAATGTAGAGTCTAGTCAACATTGTAATGTAGAGTCTAGTCAACATTGTAATGTAGAGTCTAGTCAACATTGTAATGTAGAGTCTAGTCAAATCAGTGTACTGTACTGTCTTTCCCCGCTAGTCAGTTTGGTGTAGCGCCATTTCCGTTCCAATTTTCTGGAAGCTTTCCTCAGGTTGTTTTCTGTATACCAGGGAGCTAGTTTCTTTTGACCAATTGTTTTCGTTTTTAGGAGTGCGACTGCGTCTAGGGTTTTACGCAAGGTAAAATGTAGTTCCTCAGTGAGGTGGTTAACTGATTTTTGTACTCTGACGTCCTTGGGTAGGACGTCCTCGGAGGGAGTCTGGAAGGRCATCTAGGAATCTTTGGGTTGTCTGAGAATTTATAGCACGATTTTTGATGATCCTTGGTTGGGGTCTGAGCAGATTATTTGTTGCGATTGCAAACGTAATAAAATGGTGGTCCGATGACATTTTTGTTATTTCAGATTCTCCTTGACCGTTTTTATTTGGTGATTGTTAGTTCTCAAAGATGATCTTATTTATAAATATAAAATATAATAAATATATAAAATATTTATAAACATATATAAATATATATAAACATTATAAACATATATAAATACTTATAAATATATATAAATATATATAAACATATATTTATAAATATATATATATAAACATATAAATATATATAAATATATATATAAACATATATATAAATATAAACATTTATAAATATATATAAATATATATATATATAAATATATAGCTCCATTATATCTTCGACATACTTCATATCTGGTTTGAGTTTCGTTTAAGTTGACGCTGAAAACATTTTACCATCCCACTTCTTTTTTTTTTTTCAACAAAAACATTTCATATTATCATATTTGTGGGTAAACTCTGCTGCTGAATGAATACGTTTTCCTTTTCAGTTCCCAGACTAAATGTTCAAATCAGCGTCTCAATGGGTCCAACTGCACTACACAACTGGTCAAATCCATTACAAAATGCCCCTTTCCTCCACTGTACTGTTGGAGCTAGGGAATAACTGGCCATTTGATGTCTGTTTGTGGTGAAGCTTACTGTGTGTGTGTGTGTGTGTGTGTGTGTGTGTGTGTGTGTGTGTGTGTGTGTGTGTGTGTGTGTGTGTGTGCAAATTAAGATCACACACACACACCCTGGAGACCCCTTCCATCTTATTGGATAATGAGGACGCTGGAAGGTTCCGGTAGGTTCTTAAATCCCTAACAATGGCCCGCTCTCCTTATCAATGTCAGCTAATACACTGGCCAATTAACACAGGGTATTATCAACACGGGTAAAGCCTGGCTCAGTCTTACAACTAAAATAACTATTGTATTTCTCCTCCTTTCCCTTGTTCTCTCACCCTCTGTTTCTCTTCCTTCTAATCAACGTCAGGTAGTACATTAATCACCTGTAAAGATAGACCTCCCGATACAGACCCTATCAGAGAAACCTTTCACTTCACTATACACCAGGGAAACTAGAGAGATTAACCTTCACTATGGACCAGGGAGTCCAAGGGAAGGAGGGGGGAGGGATAGAGAGGAGAGAAAGGTAGAGATGAGAGAGAGAGAGAGAGAGAGAGAGAGAGAAGGGAAAGGGAGAGAGAGAGAGGAGTGAGAGAGGAGAGGACGAGAGAGAGAAGAGAGAGGGAGAGAAGGTAGAGAGAAGAGATAGAGAAGGGAGAGATTAGAGAGAGGAGAGAGAAGGAGAGAAGGTAGAGAGAAGAGATTGTCACGTTCGTCATAATGATGAGACCAAGGCGCAGCGTGAGTGGAGTTCCACATCATTTTAATCAACTGAAACTCACCTAACAAAACAACAACCAACCAAACGAAACGTGACGCTACTGATGTGCACTAAGGCAACTTCACATAGACAAGATCCCACAACACAAATGAGGGAAATGGCTAGCCAAATATGATCCCCAATCAGAGACAACGATAAACAGCTGTCTCTGATTGGGAACCATATCAGGCCAACATAGACATACAAAAACCCCTAGACCTACAAAACCCTGGACATACAAAAACTCGAGTACCCACCCTAGTCACACCCTGACCTCACCTAAATATATAGAAAAACAGAGATATCTAAGGTCAGGGCGTGACAGAGATAGAGAAGGGAAAGGGAGAGATGAGAGAGAAAAGGTAGGGAGAAGAGATAGAGGATGAGAGAGAGAAGGGAAAAGGGAGGAGCGACCCGGTGATGGAGAAAGGATCAAGTAGAGAAGGGAAAGGGAGAGAGGAGAGGACGAGAGAGAGAAGGAGAGAAGGTAGAGAGAAGAGATAGAGAAGGGAAAGGGAGAGAGGAGAGGACGAGAGAGAGGAGAGAGAAGGAGAGAGATCCCTTTTCTCTTTATTTTTCCACTTGTCCTCTTCTGCAGTGTCTCACTGGCTTGTTCAGGATGCCACTATTGGGAGGACTGTCACTCCATCTCAATCAACTTAAAACTTCTTGTCAATAGGGGGGCGCTGTTTTCACTTTGGAAAAAATCGTGCACAATTTAAACGGCCTCGTACTCTATTCTAGATCATACAATATGCATATTATTATTACTATTGGATAGAAAACACTCT
>NW_019946061.1:24850-25891 GCF_002910315.2 Salvelinus sp. IW2-2015
TTCACAATGTATAACCACGATTGCAGCGCTAAATATGCACATTTTCGAACAAAACATAAGTGTATCGTATAACATGATGTTATAAGACTGTCATCTGATGAAGTTGTCCAAAGGTTAGTGATTAATTTTATATCTTTTGCTGGTTTTTGCGAAAGCTACCTTTGCGGTGAATAAATGCGTTTGTGTCGGAAATATTGGCTGGATTCACAGGATGTTTAACTTTCATTTGCTGTACACCATGTATTTTTCATAMATGTTTTATGATGAGTATTTATKTATTTCACRTTGCTCTCTGTAATTATTCTGGCTGCTTCGGTGCTATTTGTGATGGTGGCTGCAATGTAAAACTATGATTTATACCTCAAATATGCARTTTTTTCGAACAAAACATAAATGTATTGTATAGCATGTTATAAGACTGTCATCTGATGAAGTTGTTTCTTGGTTAGTGACTAATTWTATCTCTATTTTGTCGGTTTTGTGAAAGCTACCTATGCAGTGGAAACATGGTGAAAATATGCGGTTGTGTGTTTGGCTATTRTGGTTAGCTAATAGAAATACATATTGTGTTTTCGCTGTAAAACATTTTAAAAATCGGAAATGATGGCTGGATTCACAAGATGTTTATCTTTCATTTGCTGTATTGGACTTGTGATTTCATGAAAATTATATTATATGATATCCCTGTCCCGTTAGGCTAGGCTATGCTAGTCAGCTTTTTTGATGAGGAGGATCCCGGATCCGGGATGGGTATTAATTCAGTTCAATTCGATGGGTTTTATTGGCATGGGAAACATATGTTAACATTGCCAAAGCAAGTGAAATAATTAATTGTAAATATTGCACTCCCATAAGTTTCAAAATAATAATTTCTCAATCTCTCTCTCACTCTAAACTTTTATCTCTCTCTGTTTACTATCTTCACCCTATCTCTCCATCTCTCCCTCTATTTACCATCTTCACCCCATCTCTCCATCTCTCCCTCTATTTACCATCTTCACCCCATCTCTCCATCTCTCCATCTATTTACCATCTTCACCC
>NW_019946061.1:27957-42400 GCF_002910315.2 Salvelinus sp. IW2-2015
TGTCTAGCTTTTGATGTGAGGCCGAATGAGGAGCTTGTTGGAGTGGACAGGTCCCCGCTTCAACGGCGCACAGGGGAACTCACATGTCTTCTGAAAATGGTTAGTATACACACGAAATGCTCCGCTCTGATCTTATTGGATTATATGAGGAAACATCATAAGCAGGATTTCAAACCGGAGTTTGACCAGTTTATTCGTACGTTTTTGGATTTTTGGATTTTTCGTTCCAGGCGCCAAGAGTTGATGGCATGTTCGGCCCACAATGCTAAGCCAAAGTTGCTAATTCGACAGAAGAAATGGACATTCTAAATTCAAACAACGATTAGTTTCTTGAACTAAGACTCCTTGCACAACATTCTGATGGAAGATACAACAAAGGTAATAGAGAATATTATGATTGTATTTTGTATTTCGTGTTTAGTTGGCTCCAACAAGGGGAGAATGGCTTAGGGCGCTGTCTCACAATACTGCATGTTTATGTCTTACTAAAGTATTTTAAAAAAATCTAGACACAGGACGGTTTTGAACCGTGTATCTTTCATTGCTTACTAACATGTTATTTTATGTAAAGTTTATGAGAGATTAGTAGCTGACTGTCCAACAATTATCTCTGGACATTTTGTGCTTTTTGGCTACGTATCACTAATGTATAACCACGATTTGCTCAGCTCTAAATATGACATTTTCGAACAAAACAATATTTGCCCGCCCTATTGATACAAACATTGAGTTATACAGAACTGTCATCTGAGAAGGTTTCCAAAGTTAGTGATTAAATTTTATCTCTATTTCTGGTTTTGTGAAAAGTAATGTTGAATGCGGTGAATAAATGGCGTTGTAGTGTCTTGGCTATTGGTGAGCTAATAGAAATTTATATATTGTGTTTTCGCTGTAGAAACACTTAAAAAATCGGAAATATATGTCGGATTGGCTGGATTTGGCTGGACTCACTATTATGGATGTTATCTTGCGAGTTCGTTGTAGTTTACGTGAGTGGCAGGTTAGAGATATATTCTATTGATATTCCATGTTCGCGTTAGGCGTAGGCTATGCTAGCTTGCAGCTTTTTTGATGTGAGGGTATGATCCGCGGATCCTGTTAGGGTGATTGACTTGGAGGAGGTAAAGTGCTATAGTGGATTGTGGAGTGCGCGGAGTGTTGGGTTGGACTAAGAGAGTATATGCGGAAATTTCAAGTCGAGAATGATGTTAATCATGCGGCGTGGCACCCACCATCATCTACACGTCACCCGTAATGTCATGCGTCGAGTCGAGAATACCAGCACCCATCATCAACCATCACCACCATCATCTTCAACCCATCATCAACACCATCATCCATCACCACATATTGTAAATCTTCAGCAATATCATCATCATCATCACCAACGTCTCATCATCACCATCAACATCACCACCAATTATTCATAACAATCGTCATCATTGTGCATCTTCATCAATATCATTCAGCATCACCACCACCATCATCATCACCACCACACCCATCACCACCATCAACAATCATACAATCACCATCACCATCATCATTCATCATCTCATCACCATCATCACCATTCATAACCACCATCATCATCTCAACCACCATCGTCATCAACCACCCTCATCATCACCACCTCTCCTATCATCATCACCCAAATCACCACTATTATCATCACCACTCGCCATCATCGTCATCTTCATCACCATCATCATCACCATCACATCAATCACCATCACCATCACACCATTCATCCACCTCATCATCACCACCATCACCATCATCACCCCATCATTCATCACACCTCACCATCACCATCCGCCATCGATCACCATCATCATCAACACTCTTCCCCACCATCATCATCACCATCTTCCCCACCATTTCACCAAACCATCATGCATCAACCACCATCACATCACCATCTTCCCCACCATCACACCATCACAACCACCATCATCACCACCTCACAATCATTCATCACCATCATCCATCACCACCATCACCCATCACCATCCAATGTAATCTTCATCAATATCATCAGCATCTACCCCTATTTCATCACCATCACCACCATAATCTTCAACACCATCATCATCACCATCATCCATTCACCATCCAATGTAATTTTATCAATATCATCATCATCATCACCATCATCATCAGCATCACCATCATCATCAACACACCACCCTTATCATATCAACACATCGCTCATCATTTCGTTCATCTTCATCTCAATTCATCTCCCCCTTTCATGCATTCCCACTTTTCTTCCATCATCATCACCCACCAACACCCATTCATTCCACTCCATTCACTCACTTCTCACAACTCACTCTTCACCTTTCACTCATCATCATCACCAATCATCATCCCTCATCTCATCACCATCATCATCACCACCATCACCACCATCATCAACACCATCACCACCATCACATCACCACCATCAACCATCATTACCATCAGCATAACCACCATCATCACCACCACCATCATCGTCGTCTTCATCAATATCATCATCATCATTTTCATAATCTCTCCAGGTAGCTCTGGTCCAGTACTATACCTCTACAGAGTTTTTCTGTGAGCTCTTGTCCAGTGTTAACAGCATCATCAGCTCCTCCATGCTGTTAAGTGGGAGTGTGTTGTCCTGGTCGCCATGGGAACCAAGCAGGCTCAGTTCAGCTCTGTCGTAACCGGCCCGATGCCGATGGGGAAAACTGACAGCCTGTTGGCAGAGTTATGATGTCATCACTAAACTGTTGTGGTTGTTATGATGTCACCACTAACTGCAGTCCTCGTATGATGTCACCATTAACCTGCTATCATCGTTATGATGTCACCATTAACCTGCGTTCCTCCTTATGAAGTCACCACTAACTTCCTGCCCTCCTTATGATGTCACACTAACCTGCAGTCCTCGTTATGATGTCACCATTAACCTGCTATCATCGTTATGATGTCACCATTAACCTTCGTTCCTCCTTATGATGGCACCACTGACCTGCTGCCTCCTTATGATGTCAGTACTAATATGCTGCCCTCCTTATGATGTCAATACTAAACTGCTGCCCTCCTTATGATGTCACCACTAACCCGTGGTCCTCCTTTGAAGTCACCACTAACGTCCTGCACACCTTATGATGTCACACTAACATGTCCTCGTTATGATGTCCCACTAACTTCCTGCCCTCCTTATGATGTTACCACTAACTTCCTGCCCTCCTTATGATGCTACCACTACCCTTGTGTCCTCGTTGTATCACCACTAACATGTGGTCCTCGTTATGATGTCACCACTACCCTGCTGCCATCCTTATGATGCTACCACTAACCTGTGGTCCTCGTAATATCACCACTAACCTGTGGTCCTCGTATTCACCTCTAAACTGGTCTCTTCGTTATGATGTCACCACTAACTTCCTGCCCTCCTTTATGATGTCACCCATAATGTCCTCGTTATGATGTCATCCACTAAACTTCCTGCCCTCCTTATGATGTCACCACTAACATGTCCTCGTTATGATCGTACACTAATCCTGCTCTCCTTATGATGTCACCACTAACCTGTCCTCGTTATGATGTCACCACTAACTTCCTGCCCTCCTTATGATGTTACCACTAAACTGTGGTCCTCGTTATGATGTCACCACTAAACTGTGTCCTCGTTAAGATATCACCTCAAAACGGTGTCCTCCTTCTGATGTCATCACTAACCTGTGGTCCTCCTTCTGATGTCATCACTAACCTGCGGTCAGCGCCTCATTAGTTGCCTCCTGTAGTTGGTCAGTCGACCTCAATCACCAGCATAACCACCACCTTGGCCACACCCACTCTGCCCCCACTAGACGGAGAGATGGATGTTGGACAGCAAATCGCAACGCAGCACCTGATCACAGAGAAAGAGGAGCCATCAGATGATACGGTGTGTGTGTTACACAGCGCGATGTGTGTGTTTCCCAGCGTGATGTGTGTGTGTTACACAGCGCGATGTGTGTATGTTACCCTGTACGGTGCGTGTGTGTGTTACCTGGCATGGTCTATTTACTGATGTTGGCAGATTGTTTTAATCTGTAGCAGTCATTTATGCTGTATCTGAAAAGGACTATCAGCTTCAGAAAGAGAAAACAATGTCAGATTGTCATGGACCTGTCAGCAGAACTTGTGAATTCAACAATGTTTTGCATGGACTTTTCTCCCAACCTCAATATAATGGACTGCCCTGTCTAGGATTCTGCAACACTGTCTAGGCAGACTACTAACAACAGCATTTAGACTGCTTCCCTTTTACCACTTTTGCTCCGTTACAGCCTTCTAATAATACCAAAAAATCTACACACAATACCCATGATGACAAATCAAAAACAGGTTTTTAGAAATTTTGCAAATGTAATAAAAATAAAAATACCTTTTTACATAAGTATTCAGACCCTTTGATATGAGACTCGAAATTGAGCTCAGGTACTGTCACGCCCTGACTTTAGAGATCCTTATTATTCTCTATGTTTGGTTAGGTCAGGGTGTGACTCGGGTGAAATTCTATGTCTTCTGTTTCTTTGTTTTTGGCCGAGTTGGTTCCCAATCAGAGGCAGCTGTCTACGTTGTCTCTGATTGGGGATCATACTTAGTTAGCCCTTTTTCCCACCATTAAATTGTAGGATCTTGTTTTCTGTTTAGTGTCTTAGCCTGACAGAACTGTGCCCTTTCGTTTTCGCTTTTGTTATTTTTTTGAATGTTTTTTGAATAAAAGAATCATGAACACTTTCCACGCTGCGCTTTGGTCTACTCTTCCTTCTCACCAACGAGAGCCGTTACAGGTGCATCCTGTTTCCCATTGATGAGATGTTTCTATAACATGATTGGCATCCATATATGGTAAATTTGACATGATTTGGAAAAGCACACACCTGTCTATATAAGTCCCACAGTTGACAGTGCATGTCAGATAAAAACCAAGCCATGAGGTCAAAGGAATTGTCTGTAGAGCTCCGAGACAGGATTGTGTCTGGGGAAGGGTACCAAAACATTTATGTAGCATTGACGGTCCTCAAGAACACAATGACCTTCATCATTCTTAAATAGAAGAAGTTGGAACCACCAAGACTTTTTCCTAGAGCTGGACACCCGGCCAAACTGAGCAATCAAGAACCTGATGGTCCTCTGACAGTGCTCCAGAGTTCCTCTGTGGAGATGGAGAACCTTCCAGAAAGACAACCATCTCCGCAGCACTCCACCAATCTGGCCTTTATGGTAAAGTGGTCAGATGGAACCACTCCTCAGTAAAAAGCTTGGTGTTTTCCAAAAGGCACCCAAAGGACTCCCAGACCATGAGAAACAAGATTCTCTGGTTTGGTGAAACCAAGATTGAAGTGTTTGGCCAAACGTCCCATCTGGAGTAAACCTGGCACCATCACTACGGTGAAGCATGGTGTGGCAGCATCATGCTGTGGAGATGTTTTTCAGAGCAGCGGGACTGGGAGACTAGTCAGGATCGAAGGAAAGACAAACAGAGCAAAGTACAGAGAGATCTTTGATGAAAACCTGCTCCAGAGTGCTCAGGACCTCAGCTATTGCGAAGGTTCACCTTCCAACAGGACAACGACCGTAAGCACACAGCCAAGACAACGCAGGAGTGGCTTCGGGCCCAGCCAGAGCCTGGACTTGAAACCTGATCGAACATCTCTGGAGAGACCTGAAAACCCTCCCCATCCAACCTGACGGAGCTTGAAAGGAGCTGCAGAGAATGTGAGAAAATCCCAAGTGTGCCAAGCTTGTAGCATAATACCCAAGAAGACTGAGGTGTGTATTACCCAGTGCTGTATGTATTACCCAGTTGTGTGTGTGTATTACCCAGTGGTGTGTTTATTACCCAGTGGTGTGTTGTGTGTGTGTATTACCCGTGGTGTGTTTATTACCCAGTGGTGTGTGTGTGTGTGTGTGTGTATTACCCAGTGGTGTGTGTGTATTACCCAGTGGTGTTTATACCAGTGGTGTGTGTGTGTGTGTGTATTACCCAGTGGTGTGTGTGTGTGTGTGTATTACCCAGTGGTGCGTGTATTACCCAGTGGTGTGTGTGTATTACCCAGTGGTGCGTGTGTGTATACCAGTGTGTGTGTATTACCCAGTGGTGCGTGTATTACCAGTGGTGTGTGTGTATTACCCAGTGGTGCGTGTGTGTATTACCAGTGGTGTGTGTATTACCCAGTGGTGTGTGTATGTGTGTGTTATTACTAGTGGTGTGTATTACCCAGTGTGTGTGTGTATTACCAGTGGTGGGTGTGTGTATTACCATGTGTGTGTGTTGTATTACCCAGTGGGTGTGTGTATTACCCAGTGTGTGTGTTACCAGTGTGTGTTTGTGTGTGTATTACCAGGTGGTGTGATTATGGTGTGTTTATTACCCAGTGGTGGTGTGTGGTGTGTGTGTATTACCCAGTGGTGTTGTGTTATTACCCAGTGGTGTGTGTGTATTACCCAGTGGTGCGTGTGTGTATTACCCAGTGGTGTGTGTATTACCCAGTGGTGTGTGTATGTGTGGTGTATTACCTAGTGGTGTGTGTATACCCAGTGGTGTGTGTGTATTACCCAGTGGTGCGTGTGTGTATTACCCAGTGGTGTGTGTGTGTGTATACCAGTTGGTGTTGTATTATCCAGTGTGTGTGTGTATTACCCAGTGGTGTGTTTGTGTGTGTATTACCCAGTTGTGTGTGTGTGTATTCCCTGTGGTGTGTGTGTGTATTACCCAGTGGTGTGTGTATTACCCAGTGGTGTGTGTGTGTTATTACGCAGTGGTGTGTGATTACCCAGTGGGGTGTGTGTGTGTTATTACCCAGTGTGTGTGTATTACCAGGGGTGTGTGTGTGTATTACCAGTGGTGGTGTGTATTACCCGTGGTGTGTTATTACCATGTGTGTTACCCATGGTGGTGTGTGTATTACCCAGTGGTGTGTGTGTGTATTACCCAGTGGTGTGTGTGCATGTGTGTATTACCCAGTGTGTGTTTGTGTGTGTATTACCCAGTGGTGTGTGTGTGTTATTACCCAGTGGTGTGTGTGTGTGTATTACCCAGTGGTGTGTTATTACCCAGTGTGTGTGTGGTGTGTGTGTGTATTACTAGTGGTGTGTATTACCCAGTGGTGTGTGTGTGTATTACCCAGTGGTGTGTGTGTGTATATACCCAGTGGTGTGTGTGTATTCATGGTGGTATTACCCAGTGGTATGTGTATTACCCAGTGGTGTGTGTGTGTGTGTATTACCTAGTGGTGTGTGTATTACCCAGTGGTGGTGTGTATTACCCAGTGGTGTGTGTGTGTATTACCTAGTGTTTGTGTGTTGTATTACCAGTGGTGTGTGTGTATTACCCAGTGGGTGTGTGTGTATTACATTTTACATTTACATTTACATTTTAGTCATTTAGCAGACGCTCTATCCAGAGCGACTTACAGTAGAGTGCATACATTTTATTACATTTTTACATACTGAGACAAGGATATCCCTACCGCCAAAAACCTACCTACCGGCCAAACCCCCTAACCCGGACGACGCTATGCCAATTGTGGCGTCGCCCCACGGATCTCCCGGTTGCGACCGGCTGCGACAGAGCCTGGGCGCGAACCAGCCTAGCCTGGCGCGAACCCAGAGACTCTGGTGGCGCAGCTAGCACTGCGATGCAGTGCCCTAGAACCACTGCGCCACCCGGGAGACTAGACCACTGCGCCACCCGTGGTGTGTGTGTTATTACCCAGTGTGTGTGTATTACCCCAGTGGTGTGTGTGTATTACCCAGGTGTGTGTGTGTTGTGTGTGTGTATTACCCAGTGGTGTGTGTAGTTTACCCAGTGGTGTGTGTCTATTACGCCCAGTGGTGTGTGTATTACCCAGTGGTGTGTATTCCCAGTGGTGGTGTGATTACCCAGTGTGTGTGTATTACCCAGTGTGTGTGTGTATTACCCAGTGGTGTGTGTATTACCCAAGTGGTGTGTGTGTGGTGTATTAACTAGTGGTGTGTGTATTACCCAGTGGTGTGTGTATTACCCAGTGGTGTGTGTGTATTACCAGTGGTGTGTGTATTACCAGTGGTGTGTGTATTACCCAGTGGTGTGTGTGCGTATTACCCAGTGCGGTGTGTGTGTGTGTCGGACTGGTCAGCTGGTCCACCAGGGTCAGCAGGTGTGTCCTGTCCTGCTCCTCTCTCCAGGCCACGCCCACACTACTGGTCTCTCCGTATGTAACCACACCCACCTGCGTCTCGTTCCGACCTGAAAACACATCCCCCGGGAATTATATTTCCAGTCTCTTACAGACCATCGTTCTCTGCCTTCAGCAATGTGTTCGTTCACTTTGTGTTACTTTTTCATGTTAATGTTGGGTAGTTCAGTAAGAGCTGTGTTGTGATTGGATGGTTCAGTAAGAGCTGTGTTGTGATTGGATGGTACAGTAAGAGCTGTGTTGTGATTAGGTGGTTCAGTTAAAACTGTGTTCTGATTGGCCAGCAGGCGTACCAATATCAGCGCTGTTGACGAAGGCTTTGACAAACGTCTTCATGTCCTCAAATTCTGTCCCGCCCTCTGGCTGCCCGTCAGTCTCTGGCCCCGCCCTATTCCCGCCTCTCAGCAGGAACAGGACATCCATCGGCTTCCTGCATGGCACTGGGTCAGAGGTCACAGGATATCAACCAATCACAGAGTAGTAGAGGAATTCACCAGACCTCATCTATATTCACAAATGTGGGTGTGGTGTGTGGGTGTATCAAATCAAATGTTWTTTGTCACATGCGCCTAATACAACGGGTGTAGCACACCTTACCGTGAAATTCTTATGTACAATCCCTTAACCAACAATGCAGTTTTAAGAAAGATAAGTGTTAAGAAAAATATTTACTAAATAAACTAAAGTCAAAAATAGAAAAGCAACAATAAAATAACAATAACGAGGCTATATACAAGGGGTACTGGCAACGRGTCAATGTGCAGGGGTACAGGTTAGTCGAGGTAATTTATGTATTATGTACATGTAGGTAGGGGTAAAGTGACTATGTATAAATAATAAACAGCAAGTAGCAGCAGCGTAAAAAAGGGGGGAGGTCAATTCAAATAGTCTGGGTWSCCATGTGATTAGATGTTCAGCAGTCTTAAGAAGCCTTCTGGACCTAGACTTGGCTCTCCGGTACCGCTTGCCGTGCAGTATCAGAGAGAACAGTATATGACTAGGTGGCGGGAGTCTTTGGCAATTTTTAGGGCCTTCTTTTGACACCTCCTGGTATAGAGGTCCTGGATTGCAGGAAGCTTGGCCTCAGTATCAGACCGTATGCACTACCCTATGTAACGTCTTGCAGTTGACATTCCAGGCGATTCAACCAGTTAGGGTGCCTCAATGGTGCAGCTGTTGAACATTTTGAGAATCTGAGGACCCATGCCAAATCTTTTCAGTCTCCTGAGGGGGAACACGCATTGTCGTGCTCTCTTCACGACTGTCTTGGTATGTTTGAACCATGATAGTTTGTTGGTTACCAAGGAACTTAAAGCTCTCAACCTGCTCCACTACAGCCCCGTCGATGAGAATGGGGGCGTGCTCTGCCCTCCTTTTCCTGTAGTCCACGATCATCTGCTTTGTCTTGATCAAGTTGAGGTAGAGGTTGTTGTCCTGGAACCACACTGCCAGGTCTCTGACCTCCTCCCTATGTGCATGGCCGCGCAGTCATGGGTGAACAGGGATACAGGAAGGGAATAAGCACGCACCCCTGAGGAGTCCCAATGTTGAGGATCAGCGTGGCGGACGGGATGTTGCCTACCCTCACCACCTGGGGGTGGCCCGTCAGGAAATCCTGAATCCAGTTGCAGAGGGAGGTGTTTAGTCCCAGGGTCCTTAGCATAGTGATCAGCTTTGAGGGCACTATGGTGTTGACTGCTGATCTGTAGCATTCTCAAGTAGGYGTTCCTTTTGTGCAGGTGGGACAGGGCAGTGTTGAGTGCAATAGAGATTGCATAATCTGTGGATCTGTTGGTGCGGTATGCAAATTGAATGCCTCTAGGGTTTCTGGGATGATGGTGCTTATTTGAAACCATGACCAGCCTTTCAAAGCACTTCATGGCAACAGACGTGAGTGCTACGGGTCGGTAGTCATTTAGGCAGGTTACCTTGGTGTTCTTGGGCACAGGAACCATTGTGAAACATGTAGCTATTACAGTCTTTGCCAGGTTGAACATTTCAGTGAAGACACTTACCAGTTGGTCAGCGCATGCTCGGAGAATACCCCCTGGTAATCCGCCTAGCCCTGTGGCCTTGTGAATGTTGACCTGTTTAAAGGGCTTACTCACATCGGCTACGGCAAGCGTGATCACACAGTCATCCAGAACAGCTGGTGCTCTCATGCATGCTTCAGTGTTCGAAGCGTACACAGGAGTAATTTAGCTCGTCTGGTAGGCTTGTGTCACTGGGCAGCTCATGGCTGGGATTCCCTTTATAGTCCGTAATAGTTTGCAAGTCCTGCCACATCTGATGAGCATCAGTGTAGTAGGATTCAATCTTMGTCCTGTATTGACACTTTGCCTGTTTGATGGTTCAGAGGGCATAGCGGGATTTCTTATAAGCATCCGGGTTAGAGTCCCGCTCCTTGAAATTGGCATCTCTACCCTTTAGCTCAGTGTGAATGTTGCCTGTAATCCATGGCTTCCGGTTGGGRTATGTATGTACAGTCACTGTGGGGACGACGTCATCAATGCACTTATTGATGAAGCCGGTGACTGAGGTGGTATACTTCTCAATGCTTTTGGATAAATCCTGGAACATGTTCCAGTCTGTGCTAGCAAAACAGTTCTGTAGCTTAGCTTCTGCGTCATCTGACCACAGTTAATGAGCGAGTCACTGGTACGTCCTGCTTTTGTGTTTGGTTGTAAGCAGGAATCATGAGGATAGATTTTTGGTCAGATTTGGTAGTCATTTAGGCAGGTTACCTTGTATAATATGKTGTATTTATGCTTTGCCTGTTTGATGGTTTGTTGGAAGGCGTAGTGGGTTTCATTATAAGCATCCGGATAAGTGTTCCGTTCCTTGAAAGTGGCAGCTCTAGCCTTTAGCTCAGTGCGGATGTTGTCTGTAATCAATGGCTTTTGGTTGGAATAGAAACGTATGGTCACTGTGGAGCCACTTATTGACTGATGTGATAAACCCCTCAATGTTATCAGATGATTCCTGAAACGTATTCTAGTCTCTGCTAGCGAAACAGCCCTGTAGATGATTAGATGACTTTATTAGTCACATGTACAGGGTCGCAGATGTAATTGCAGACTACAGTGAAATTCTGAAGCTCTGAGCTCCAAGAGTCAAAAAGAGAAGTTAAAAACAATGATAATCATAATTTATAATAATCATAATAATAACTGTAAGACTGATACATGTCCATTGTGGAGCAGGAAGTCCGGTGGCAGGAGCAGGACAGGGAGAGCAGGTAGCTGACTAGTGGTGGCTATTCAACAGCCTTATGGTCTGGGGGGGTAGAAACCATTTGCCAATCTTCCAGTTTTTGCCATGMCGCTGCTATACTGCCCACGTCTGACTGATGGAAGTGGGGAGAACAGGTCATGGCTCAGATGGCTGACGTCCCTGATGACCTTATTGTCTTTCCTGCGACACCTGTTGTTGTAGGTGTCCTGGAGGGCAGGCAGTGATGTAGAGGAGTTGCTATACCAGGCTGTGATGTAGAGGAGTTGCTCTACCAGGCTGGGATGTAGACCAGCCCTGGTAGAGCAAACTCCTCTACATCCCAGCCTGTGTATAGCAACTCCTCTACATCCAGCTCTGAGTTGGCAACTCCTCTCATCACAGCCTGGTAGGCATCTCCATCAGCGCCTGGTATACAACATCCTCTACATACACAGCCTGGTAAAGACTCCTCTACATCCGCAGCCTTGGTAGAGCAATTCCTCTACATCCAGCCTGGGTACGAGCCAACTCTCTACATCCAGCCTGTAATAGCAACTCCTCTACATACAGCCTGGTAGAGCAACCCCTCTACATCCCAGCCCTGGTTTAGCAACTTCAGAACTCCTCTACATCACAGAGCGTGGTAGAGCAACTCCTCTTTCCATCACAGCCGGTATATGCAACTCTCTCACATCCCAGCTGGTATGAGCAAATCCTCTACATCCAGCCTGGTAGGCAACTCCTCTACATCACAGCCTGGTATAGCAACTCCTCTACATCACAGCTGGTAGAGCAACCCCTCTAACATCAGCTGGTCACTCTACATAGCCTGGTAGAGCAACTCCTCTACATCCAGCCTGGTGAGCAACTCCTCTACATCAGCCTGGTATAGCAAACTCCTCTACATCCCAGCCTGGTAAAGCAACTCCTCTTACATCCAGCCTGGTAGAGCTCCTCTACATCACAGCCTGGTAGAGCAACTCCTCTACATCACAGCCTGGTAGAGCAACTCCTCTACATCACAGCCTGGTATGAGCAACTCCTCTACATCCAGCCTGGTAGAGCAACTCCTCTACATCCCAGCCTGGTAGAGCAACTCCTCTACATCCAGCCTGGATAGCAACTCCTCTACATCCAAGCCTGGTAAGAACTCCTCTACATCCAGCCTGGTAGAGCAACTCCTCTACATCACAGCCTGGTATAAGCAACTCCTCTACATCACAGCCTGGTAGAGAACTCCTCTACATCCCAGCCTGGCATAGCAACTCCTCTAATCACTGCCTGGTAGAGGCAACATCCTCTACATCAAGCCTGGTAGAGCAACTCCCTACCATACACCGGTATACCAACTCCTTACATCCGCCTGGTATAGCAACTCCTCTACATCCCCTGGTATAGCAACTCCTCTACATCATCAACGCCTGGTAGAGCAATCTCTCTAGCATCCCCACACGGCCTGGTAGAGCAACTCTCCTCTACATCAACAGCCTGGTAGAGGCAACTCTCTACATCCCAGCCTGGTAGAGCAACTCCTATACATCCCAGCCTGGTAGCACCTAACTCCGCTGTGAGAGCAACTCCTCACTCAGTGGTAAGCCAAACCGCTATCTGCCGTGGTATAGCCATGACTCCTCTACAACAGCCTAGGTATGATGCAACTCTCTACAATCACTTGGCCTTGGTAGAGCAACTCCTGCTACATCATGCCTAGGCTATAGAGCAACCTCCTCTTAACATCCGAAGGCTGGTATATAGCAACTTCTCCTTTTACATCCCACCAAGCCTGGTAGATACGCAACTCCTCTATTCATCCAGCCTGGTAAGAATAAAACCCTTTTCCTCTAATCATAGCTCCCACAGCATGCAGCCTGGTAGAGGACTCCTCTATACCAGTTCTAATCACAATGCCTGGTGAGCAAATGAACCCTCTAGATACATCCAGCCTGGTAAGAAAGGCACCTTTATTCTCCTCCTTTATTAACATATCCCCCACACAGCCTGGTAGAATTATAATTCAGCAAAACCACTCCTCTACACTACATGCCCTGGTATAAAAGGCAAAAAAGACACAAAAGATTGAAAATCAAACTCTTCCTTCTGATTTCGATTCAAACCAATAAACTCCTCTACAAAAACGTCAATACAAGCCTGGGTATAGAACGCACTACTCCTCTACAAAAAAAAAAACATCACATACGCCTGGTGTGCAGCATCTCCTCTACATCACAGCTGGTAATAAAACGCAACTCCTCTAACAATCCCACCAGGCTGGTTATTAAGAACTCTTCTATCTACAATCAAAAAATATATCTTATAAATAAAAAAAATAAATAAATTTTAATTTACAGCCTGGTTAAGCAACTCCCCTTAGCAAAAAAAAAACACGAAACAAACAATTAATATTCATAATTAATTCACATACAACTATTGTACTACATATTTCATCAACACAGGCACATTAAGCCTGGTATAGCAACTTCCTCTACATCACTTGCCTGGTAGAGCAAACTCCTCCATGTTTATTCATACAGTACTGGTAATAGCCTCTCTACAATTAAAATTCCCAATCCTATCGACATCCTGTAGAGGGCAAAGTCTTCTCTCTACATCGCCCCCACAGTCTCGCTCTGTTGTGATAGTGAACTGCAGACTCTCTAACATCACACAAGCCTGTATAAAGGCAAGCAACTCCAACTCTTTTTTTTCCTCTACATCCCCATCTCTCAGCTCCCCCAAGCCCTGGTAGAGCAAAGATTTCTTCCTCTACACAAATTTGCTCTCATCACCAACCAATTGCCTGGTAGATAGCGAACTCCTTCCTCCTCTCTAATTCCAAGTATATTTTTAAAATCATCCATGCCTGGTAAGAGCAAAAACTCTTAAAACTTCGACTCTATTTTCCCTCTTGATACTCTTAATACAGGACGCTCCCCAGTAGCTGGTATATGTAATTATGAACTCTTTAGCAATAACTATTAACATCCCCATGATGGAGAGGCATTACTCTCTAACTAAGTAAA
>NW_019946061.1:43028-47793 GCF_002910315.2 Salvelinus sp. IW2-2015
CTCATGCGTTACCACGTGTGGTTATCATTCACCGAAAACTCCCTCTCTCCTCGCTCCCCACCCTGCCTCCCCTAGCTCACCCCCACCTGGCCCCGAGCCACCCTTGCTTCCTCAGGTAGGAAAACTCCACACTCATCGCACACACACACAGAAACAAACAATATTATTTACACTGCTTTGTTGAGTGGTGCTTGCAGTTGGATTAATTAATAAATTGTAAATGCTTACTTACAAGCCTTAACAACAATGCTGTTAAAAATTTTTTTTAAATAAAATTAACAAATAAATAAAGAGCGCAGTAAATACTAAAAGTGAGGCTGTTAAGGCGGTACCTGTACAGAGTCATGTGGAGGCTATATACAGGGGCGTACCGTGTACAGACGTCATGTGGTAGTGCTATATACAGGGGTTACCTGTACAGCGTTACATGTGGAGGCTATATACAGGGGTACCTGCTACAGGTCAACTGTGGAGGCTATTATAAGGGTTGATTCCAGTAACCAGAGTCAAATGTGGAGCTATAAACGGGTGGTTACGGTTACAGAGATCAATGTGAAGGCTATATACAGAGGTCGGTCAGACTGTGACACTTGGGTACCGGTAGAGTCAGTACATAAGGTGTCGCAGAGCATATGTGAGTATCATGCGGGGGGTACTCGGTACAGTAGTCAGTTGTGGAGGTATATACAGGCGGGTACCGGTACAGAGTCAATGTGGAGGGCTATATACACGGGGGTACCGGTACAGAGTCACTGTGGGGCTGTATTTACAGGCGGGTACAGACTACAGAGTCAATTGTGGGCTATTACAGGCGGATACCGCTCAGGTCAATGTGGAGGCTATACAGCGCGGTACCGGTACAGAGTCAATGTGAGGCTATATCAGTGCGTACGGTACAGAGTCTCAATGTGGAGGCTTATATAGGCGACCTGCAGGTATGTGTGCGCGGTACGGTACCAGAGATCATGTGGAGGCTTATATACAGGGGGTACCGGTACAGTAGTCCAATGTGTGAGGCTATTATACAGGGGGTACAGACACAGAGTCAGAGTCGGCATCTAGACCACTATTTGGCCTCTGTTCTATTGACGTACAGTCACTAGAAAAACAAACTGACGAGCTTCCTATCCTATCAACCTGAACAACTCTAATATTCTAGGTTCTCGGAGTCGTGTGCTGAACAAGGACATGGATAAAATACCCTCATATGTTTTTCCATGTAAACAACTATTACCAAAAGAGTTATCTATATTTTTCGTAGCTGTCTATTTATGCCCAAAGCTACACGTCTCCAAGGTTGTACCCCTCTCAAAAAGAGCTGAAAGGTCAAAACCACTTACACGGAGACTGTGGGAAGGAAGTCACGACAGCGACTCTTCAACCTCAGCGCTGAGGGAATTACGGCCTCCCCGTGGGCCCTTCACAGGTTCTACAGGAAAGCACCATCGGGAATATCCACAGGCCTGGTAGAGCAACTTCCTCTAACATCACTGCGCTGGTAGAAGCAACTTCTACATCACAGACCTGGTATGCCAACTCCTCTTACATTCCCAGCCTGGTTAGAGCAACTCCTCTTAAATTCCCAGCCTGGTAGAGCAACTCTCATTACATCCAAGCCTGTAGTAGACAACTTCCTCTTAACTCCCAAGGCCTGGTATAAGCAACCTCCTCTACATCACAGCCTGGTTATAGCAACTCTCTACATCCCAGCCCTGGTGAGCACTGCCTCTAACTCACAGCCTGGTATAGCAACTCCTCTACTTCCCAGCCTTGGCTAGAGCAACTCCTCTACATCCCGCTGGTATAGCAACTCCTCTACATCACAAGCCTGGTATAGCAACTCCTCTCATCACAGCCTGGTAAGCAACTCCTCTACATCACACGCCTGGTTATACAGCAACTCCTCTACATCACAGCCTGGTAGCAATACTCCTCTACATCCCAGTCTTGGTAGAGCAACTCCTCTACATCACAGCCTGGTATAGCAACTCCTCTACATCCAGCCTGTTATAGGCAATCCTCTACATCCACGCTGGTATAGCAACTCCTCTTACATCACAGCCTGGTATTAGCAACTCCTCTTACATCACTGCCTGGTAGAGCAACTCTCTACATCACAGCCTGGTATAGCACTCCTCTACATCCAGCCTGGTAGAGCAACTCCTCTTACATCCAGCCTGGTATAGCGAACTCCTCTACATCACAGCCTGGTATGAGCAACTCCTCTACATCCCAGCCTGGTAGAGCATACTCCTCTACATCCCAGCTGGTAGAGCAACTCCTCTACATCCCAGCCTGGTAGAGCAACTCTCTACATCCCAGCCTGGTATAGCAACACCTCTACATCCCAGCCTGTGTATGCAAAGCCGTCGTTACATCCCACGCCTGAGTAGAGCAACCCTCTAGCATTCCACAGCGCTGGTATAGCAACTTCCTCTACATCACAGCCCTGGTATAGCAACTCCTCTACATTCACAGCCTGGTGAGCAAACTCCTCTTAACATCACAGCCTGGTATAGCAACTCCTCTACATGCCAGCCTGGTATACGCAACTCCTCTACATCCCACGCTCGCGTATAGCAACTCCTCTACATCCCAGCCTGGTATAAGCAACTCCTCTAATCCCAGGCCTGTATAGCAATCCTCTACATCCCAGCCTGTAGAGCAACTCCTCTACATCCAGCCTGGTAGAGCAAACTCCTCTACATCCCACCTGGAGATAGGAGCAAACTTCCTCTACATCACAGCTGGTATAGCAAAACTCCTTCTACATTCACAGCCTGGTAAGCAACTCTCTTACATCAAGCCTGTTAGAGCAACTCCTCTACATCACAGCCTGGTATTAGCAACTCCTCTACATCACCGCCTGGTAGAGCAACTCCTCTACATCCACAGCCTGTTTATAGCAACTCCTCTACATCTCCAGCCTGGTTTAAAACTCCTCTACATCACAGCCTGGTAGAGCAACTCCTCTACAATCACGCCTGGTAGAGCAACTCCTCTACATCACAGCCTGGTATAGCAACTTCCTCTACATCCAGCCTGGTTAAGCAACTCCTCTACATCCCAGCCTGGTAAGCAACTCCTCTACATCCCAGCCTGTAGAGCAACTCCTCTACATCCCAGCCTGGTATAGCAACTCCTCTACATTCACTGCCTGGTATAGCAAACTCCTCTTACATCACAGGCCTAGTTAGAGCAACTCCTCTACATCACTGCCTGGTAGAGGCAACTCCTCTACATCCCAGCCTGGTATAGCAACTCCTCTACATCACGCCTGGTTATAGCAACTCCTTCTACATCACAGCCTGGTAGAGCAACTCTCTACATCCATGCCTGGTAGAGCAACTCCTCTACATCACTGCCTGGTAGAGCAACTCCTCTACATCACAGCTGGTTATAGCAACCCTCACATCCACTGTAAGCACCTCTACATCCCAGCCTGGTAGAGCAACTCCTCTACCATGTGATGTAGAGGAGTTGCTCTACCAGGCTGTGATATTCCCGATGGTGCTTCTGTAGAACACTGTGAGGGCCCACGGGGAAAGGCCTAATTCCTTCAGCCTGAGGTTGAAGAGTCGCTGTCGTGACTTCTTCCCCACAGTCTCCGTGTAGTGTTGTTTGACCATTTCAGCTCTTTTGAGATGGGTACACCTTGGAGACGTGTAGCTTGGCATAAATAGACAGCTACGAAAAATATAGATAACTCTTTTGGTAAATAGTTGTTTACATGGAAAAACATATGAGGTGTATTTTATCCATGTCCTTGTTCAGCCACGACTCCGAGAAACCTAGAATATTAGAGTTGTTCAGGTTGATAGGATAGGAAGCTCGTCCAGTTTGTTTTCTAGTGACTGTACGTCAATAGAACAGAGGCCAATAGTGGTCTAGATGCCGTACCGTACAGACCGTGTGAGGCTATATACAGGGGACCAGGTACAAGTCAATGTGGGCATATACAGGGGTACCGGACAGAGTCAATGTGGAGGCTATATACAGGGGTACGGTAAGAGTCAATGTGGGCTATATACAGGGGTACCGGTACAGAGTCAATGTGGAGGCTATATACAGGGGTACAGTACACAGAGTCAATGTGGAGGCTATATACAGGGGTACCGGTACAGAGTCAATGTGGAGGCTATATACAGGGGTACCGGTACAAGTCAATGTGAGGCTATACAGGGGTACCGTACAGAGTCAATGTGAGGCTATATACAGGGGGTACCGTACAGAGTCAATGTGGCGGCAACCGGTTATCGAGGTTGATGACGTAATATGTCAGTAGGTTGAGTAAGCTGCGGTCTACGGCTCTGACCATTCTGCTATTTTGTGTTTTTTTACACGAGTCTTTACTAAATTTTATATCAATATTTCACATTATTCTTAATGATTATGAGTTCGCGACACCAGAACAGCACTAACATCTAATAAAAACACCACATCAATAACTCTGATTGGAATAAATCCTAACACAAGAGTCGGCAGCCTCTACCCCAGCCCAGCCTTGACCCGACCTAAATAAAATGGCGGCCATAGAGAGGAAAGCGAGGTGGCAACATCATGACTAGACACAGGCACTAGACACATGGCCCGTTGTCTAGCGTACAGTCCTAGAAAACAGAACGGACGAGCTCCAGTCCGCTATACAGCCCGAACAAACCTAATACCAGGTCCGGAGCGGCAACAAGACATGCATAAAGAACACCTCATACCCTCTCCATATTATACAACATACCCAAAATATCTATCGTTAGCTCTATATGCC
>NW_019946061.1:47818-63437 GCF_002910315.2 Salvelinus sp. IW2-2015
TTAAAGACAGGTCGAGTCAGAGTTTTAATAGACAGGTTTCTAGTCAGAGATGGTTAATGACAGCGGGTCTTGTCAGAGTGGTAATACAGCCTGGATTTGTTAATACCGGGTCTCAGTCATAGGTTAATGACAAGGTCCTATCAGAGCTGGTTAATGACAGGTTCCAGTCAGAGTTTAATCAGTCTAGTCAAGTGGTTAATGACAGGGCGTTCTTATCAGAGTTGGTTAAGACAGGGTCTAGTCAGAGTTGGTTAAGACAGGTCTAGTCAGCAGTGTTAATGACAGTCTGCTCAGCGTTGGTTAATGACAGGGTCTAGTCAGAGTGGTACATGACAGTCTTCATCAGCGAGTTGCGTTAAATGACAGTTCTTATCAGAGTTGGTTAATACAGGTGTAGTCAGATGCTGTTTAATACAGGCGTCTTGTCAGAGTTGGTTAATGACAGGGTCTAGTCTGAGTGTTATGACAGGTCCTAGTCAGATTCTCCATTCTTCTGCACCTCTAGTCAAGAGCTATTGAACACTGCACGCCTAGCCCACACTCTTACACACACCACACAGCACACACAATGCCAATCTTAATAAACTGAGAGAGTTGTTTATCCGATCATCTACCATACTTCTTAATAACATTGACTTCACTTCCCTAACCCTGACCTCCTAACCTCTAGGTTCAGAAGTGTTTGTTTAGAAGACAGTGCTGAGCCTGCACTACAGTGGTGGTCATGCTGCGTTTCTAGACGAGGCAGGTGTAAGTCATGCTGGCATCAAATCTATGAAAGAACAAGCAGCAACATCCCGGCCGCGTCGCTATCATCCTCACCGCCAGCGCCCAATCCCCGCCTCTCGCTCCACCGTCAAGCTAGCTCGAAGAAAAGACATTACCACCCTGAACGCTGGCGCTGGTCCTGAGGCTAGCTGGACACAGGTTATGACATCACGAAGGCCAGCCTGACAACCAGGCTTACCAGCTGAACAGCTGCTTCTGACGCTCCGGACAATTTATTTGGAGGTCACTGACTACCTCTGTACCCTGTGGCCCTGGAGCCGAGACCCCCAAGTCCCCCGCCCGTCACAGCCTGGCATCGGCTAAACTTAGCCTTGTACCACCACCACCACACAGCCTCCCCTGCTGGAGACCATCCCACCCTGACCTCCACCCTGACCTCCACCTGTCCCAACACCTCCCCACCCATACAGCCTACTGACAGCCCTACAACACTACTCGCCTCTCCTCTCCTCTCCCCCTCCCCCCTCTCTTCCTCTCCCAACCTCTAATACGGACAATTTACCCTGAAGGTCTGACTCCGTTGGAGTGGGCATTTACTGCCTCTCCTCTTTCGAGGAAGATGATATCACAGCTGGCAAGGCGGGGAGAAGTCCCGTGGTCTTACACGTATACGACAAACTCCCGAACAACGCGTCACCGTGGACATAAACCGCCTGGGACACATACGTGCAGAGACTAACAGTTGCTAGGACACTGCGGCGAGATCCGCTGGAGGGTGGACAAAGCCCAAACACCGGGTGCACCAATTGGCCAGACCTACACAGGAATGGATTAAAGGCCCCCCCACCCCTACCTCCCTCCCCACTATGTCATTCCCTGTGGTGACAACGAACCCCCCCATCCGATCATGCGCCGCCCCTCCCCCACACACACACCACCCGGGAGTACCCAGTGCGGTGTAGGCGGCGCCGGCCCAAAGGTTAACGAGAGGTACCTGATGCCTCTCAGCTCCCACAGCGCCCCCTACATAGTGGAGACTATACCAGCCTCTACCTCTCGGTTACCACTGTGGTAATATCCCAGAAACTCCCTCTCTCCTCGCTCCCCCACCCTGCCTCCCCTAAGGCTCACCCCCACACTGGCCCCCAGACACCTCCTCCCTCAGGTAAACACTCACACCACTCACGCACACACACACAGAAACAAAACACAATATATACACTGACTTTGTTGAAGTGCTGCAGTGGATTAAATTAAATAAAATTGAGAATGCTTACTTACAAGCCCCTTAACCAACAATGCTGTTAAAATTTTTTTTTAAAATGATAATTAACAAAATAAATAAAGAGCAGCAGTAAATAACAAAAGTAGGCATATTACAGGGTACCGTACAGAGTCAATGTGGGAGCAACGCGCGTACGGTACAGGAGGGTCGTCTTCTCGTAGTCGGGCTGCTTTAGGAATGCAGCCCAAAGCGCGTGGGTTAAACTCCATCTAAAAGGGTAAAATTTTTTACCCCGCCAAACGAGACGATAGTCGACAAGTACCGTAAGGAAGTTGAAAGAAACTTTGAAGAGAGAGTTCAAGGAGGGCGATGAAACCGTTGAGAGGTAAACGGGTGGGTCCGGCGCAGTGCTACCCCGGAGGTTATACCCAGTCATACAATCGGCGGCGTACTAGCTACAGGGTTACCCTGGTTAGTCACAGGAATGTTGTGCGAGGGCCCGTATACCACGGTGTGGTCGGATCCCCTCGTGGACTCACCCCCGGTCGGCTCGGCGCTACCCCCGCACAGCAGGGTCTGCGACATTTCCTCCGTCGGGAGGTCGTATATACACGGGATGTACCAGTACAGAGTCAATGGTGGAGGCTATATACAGGGTGTACCGGTACAGAGATCCAATGTGTAGGCTATTATCAAGGTTCGTACAACGTACCAGAGTCCAATGTGGAGGCTATATACAGGGGGGTACCGGTCAGAGTGTGCCGCACGTGTTGGAGCATGCCTAACCGGCTCCGGGTCGGCTTGGAAAGGGCTTGGGCGAAGGTGCCGCTTACGGTTGCGGCCGTTTTGAGCTTTACAGGCTAGTCCGCCGTGGACTCCAACCAGTGTCGACTGTGTTTCCGGCGCGTAAGATCTTAAGTTTACCCCAGCGGCTTCATGTCCCCCTGCCGGGGGTGACCGCACGGGTACCAGAGTCACCTCTGCGCCGCAGCTGCCCGAGCTACAGGGGCGACTGTCAACCGGGTCGGACTGTCCTCAAGTTCGCGACCCTAACCGCCGTACCGGTACAGAGTATGTGCGAGGCGCTTATATACAGGGTCGCCAGGGTACCGGACAGATCAATGTGGACGCCTCAATATACAGAGGTTGGCGGGGATCGGCTCACGAAAACTGGCGCCAGGTGGTCAGTGGCGATGCTCGGCAACCCACCCGACCCGTCTTGAAACAGGACAAGGAGTCTAACGCCCGCGCGCAGGTACCGTCGAAGCAGAAAGCAATTGGGATTCTTCATATACAGGCAACAGTCTACCCCCGTGCGCAATGAGTACGTATCAAATGTTGCCGTATCTTCCGTTGTGTCCGTGGCGCGATTTGGGAATTCTACAGCCCGGCCCTCTTCGCTCCGGCTAGTTACCGGTACCAGAGACAAATGTGGGAGGCTAATACAGGGTGGTACCGGACAGATAGTCAATGTGAGGCTATATACAGGGTACAACACAGATCAGAGCGCACCCTGTATATAGCCTCCACATTGACTCTGTACTGGAATCCCCTGTATATAGCCTCCACATTGACTCTGTACAGGTACCCCTGTATATAGCCTCCACATTAACGCTGTACAGGTAACCCCTGTATATAGCCTCCACATTGACTCTGTACCGGTACCCCCTGTATATAGCCTCCACATTGACTCTGTACAGGTACCCCTGTATATAGCCTCACTTTTGTTATTTACTGCTGCTCTTTATTTATTTGTTAATTTTATWWAAAAAAWWWTTTTAACAGCATTGTTGGTTAAGGGCTTGTAAGTAAGCATTTACAATTTTATTTAATTTAATCCACTGCAGCACCATCTCAACAAAGTCAGTGTATATATGTGTTTGTTTCTGTGTGTGTGTGCGTGAGTGTGTGAGTGTTCTACCTGAGGGAGGCAGGGTGGCTCTGGGGGCCAGTGTGGGGGTGAGTCTTAGGGGAGGCAGGGTGGGGGAGCGAGGAGAGAGGGAGTTTCTGGTGATATTAACCACAGTGGTAACCAGAGAGGTAAGGCTGGTATAGTCCTCCACCATGAGGGGGCGCTGTGGGGAGCTGAGAGGCATCAGGTCCACCTCTCTAACCTTCGGCCCTACCCCGATGGGATACACCCGGGTGTGTGTGTGGGAGGAGGGGGGGCGCATGATCACGTCGGTGGGGGGGTTCTCTGTCACCAGGAAGACTAGCTGGGGGGAGGTAGGGGTGGAGGAGGGCCTATCAGTAATCACTTCCTGGTAGGTCTGGCCAATTGCTGCACCCGTGTTGGTCTTGTCCCCACCCCTCCAGCGGATCTCCCGCAGTCTCCTTAGCAACTTGTTTCTCTGCCACCGTATTTCCCAGCGTGTTATCTCCACGGTGACCGTTTCCGAGTATTGTATAACTGTAACACGCACGGACTCCTCCCCTTCCTCTGCCAGCTGTGATATCACTTCCTCCAGAAAGAGGAGAGAGGCGTTAAATCCCACCTCCCCAACCGAGTCAGAACCTTCCAGGATAAATGTCACGTATTTAGAGGTTGGAGAGGAAGAGAGGGAGGAAGAGGAGGAGAGAGAGGAAGGAGAGGGAGAAGTAGTTGTAGGGGCCATGTCAGTAGGCTGTATGGGGTTGGGGAGGTGTTGGGACAGGGTGGAGGTCAGGGTGGRGGTCAGGGTGGGGATGGTCTCCAGCAGGGGAGGCTGTGTGGTGGTGGTGGTACCAAGGCTAAGTTTAGCCATGCCAGGCTTGACGGGCGGGGACTTGGGGGTCTCCGGCTCCAGCCCCAGGGTACAGAGGTAGTCAGTGACCTCCATAAAATTGTCCGGCAGCTCAGACACGCTGTTCAGCTGGTAAGCCCTGTTGTCAGGCTTGGCCTTCGTGATGTCATTAACCTGTGTCCAGCTAGCCTCAGGACCCAGCGCCAGCGTCAGGGTGGTAATGTCTTTCTTCCGAAGCAGCTTGACGGTGGAGCGGAGAGGCCGGGGATTGGCGCTGGCGGTGAGGATGATAGCGACGCGGCCGGCATGTTCTCGCTTGTTCTTGTCATAGATGTTGATTGCCAGATACTTCACCGCCTCGTCTAGAAACGCAGCATCACCACCACTGTAGTGCAGCTCACGCACTGTCTTCTTAAACAACCACTTCTGAACCTAGAGGTTAGAGGTCAGGAGTTAGGAGTGAAGTCAATGTTATATGAAGAATATGGCTAATATCGGATAACAAACTCTCTCAGTTTTAAGATGGCATTGTGTGTGTGTGTGTGTGTGTAAGTGTGTAGCTGCATGTCATAGCTCTTGACTAGAGGTCCAAAAAATCAAGAGAACTGACAGACCCGTCATTAACCACTCAGACTAGACCCTGTCATTAACAACCAGAGCAGACGCCTGTCATTAACCAACTCAGAGCAAGACTCTGTCATTAACCAAGCTCGACTAGACCCTGTCATTAACCAACTCTTGACTAAACCCGTCGATTAACCAACCTAAGACTAGACCTGTCATTAACCAATCTGACTCACCCTGTCAATTTAACCAACCTACTTCAGACCGTCGATTAAACCAACACGACTAGACCCCGCATAACCAAACTCTGACGAAGACCCCTGTCATTCACAAACTCTGACCTAACCCTGTCAATTCAACCAACTCTACTAGACCGTCATTAACGCAACTCGACAGACCCTGTCATTCAACCAATCAGACTAACCCTGTCATTCACCAACTCTGACTAACCCTGTCATTAACCAACTCTGACTAGACCCTGTCATAACCAACTCAGACTAAGACCTGCATTACCAACTCTGAACGAGACCCTGTCATTAATCCAACCCGATAAGCCCGTCCATTAACCAACTCTCGAAAGACCCTGCATTAACCAACTCTGACTAGACCCGTCATTAAAACCAACTCTGACAGACCCTGTCATCTAACCAACTCTGACCTAGACCTGTCATTACCCAACCTGACTAGACCGCTATTAACCAACCACAAGGAACCCTGTCATTAACCAACTCGACTACACCGCTGTCAAACCAAGCGCTGATAAGACCCTGTCACTTTACCAACCTCGATAAGACCGCTGTGCAATTACCAACTCTGAGACAGCACCCATGTCCATTAACCAACCTGACAAGACCCGTCATTAACGCAACTCTGACTAACCCTGTCCATCGTAACCAACGACGAGATCCCCTGTCATTAAACCAACTCTAATAAGACCGTCATTAACCAACCTAGCAACCCTGTCATTAACCAACCTGACTAGACCCTGTCATAAGCCAACTCTGACTAGACCTGATCCCATAACCATCAACGTCTGACTAGACCCTGTCATTAACCAACTTGACTAACCTTCCATTAAACCAGACCTGAGTAAACCCTGCATTAACCATCCTGACAGACCCGGTCATTAACCAACTTGACAGACCCTGTCCATTTAACCAACTCCAGGATAAGACCTGGTCATAACCAACGTCGTGCTAGACCCTGCTCATTAAACCATCGGCTGACCAGAGACCCTGTATTAACAGCAACCTGATTAGACCCTGTCATTCAACCACTCGACTAGACCCTGTCATTAACAACTCGAAAGACCTGCATTAAACCTAACTCTGACATACCCTGGCATAACCAACTCTGATAAGACCCCGAGTCATAAACCAACTCTGACTAGACCCTGGTCCATTAACCAACCTGACAGAGAACCTGTCAAGATAACCAAACTCTGACTGACCCGTGTCAGAACCACAGCTCTGAACTAGACCCTTCATTAACCAATCTGCACAGGCGTCATTCAACGCAACTCTGACAAGACCCTGTCCACTAACCATCTGACCAAGACTCTGTCATTAACCAACCTGACAACCCTGTCAAACCAACTCAGATAAGACCCTGTCATAACCAACTCTGAAAACCACTGTCATTAACCAACCCTGACTAGACCCTGTCATTAATCCACCCTGACTAGACCCTGTCCATAACCACCTGCACTCGACCCTGTCCAATTAACCAACTCTCGACAAGCCTGTCATAACCAACTCTGACTACCCTGCTCATTAACCAACCTGATAAGACCCGGTCATTAACAACCTGTAAGACCTGTCATTAAACCAACTTGACAAACCCTGTCATTACAACCAACTCTGACCAAGACCCTGTCATAACCAACTCTGACAGACCTGTCATTAACCAACATCGACTAGGACCCGTCATTAACCAACTCTGATAAGACCCTGCATTAACCAAGCTCTGACTAGACCCTGTCATAACCACTCGAACTAGCACCCCTGTCATAACCAACTCGAACAGCACCCTCATAACCAACTCTGACTAGACCCTTATTTAACACAATCTGACTAGACCCTTCATTAACCAACCTGACGAGACCCTGTCATTAACCATCTCTGACTCAGACCCTGTCACTTACCAACCTGACCTAGACCCTGTCATACCAACCGCAGATAAGAGCCCTGTCATTAACCAACTCTGACAACCCTGTATAACCTCTGCCAGACCGTCATTACCCAACTCTGACTAGACCCTGTTCATCTACCAACTCTGACTAGACCCGCCATATTAAACCCAACTCTGATAAGACCCTGGTCATGAGGACCAAACTTCTGCACAATACGCGTCATTAACCAACCTGATAAGACCCTGTCATTAACCAACCTGACTCGACCCTCATAACCACTCTGACTATAAATGCCAAGAAATCCCGCTCCATAACAACTCGACTAGACCCGTATTACCAACCTGATAGCCCCGTCAGGTAACCAACCTGACAGACCTGTCATTAAACACAACTGCACAAAACCTGTTCATTAACCATCCTGACAGACCCGTCATAACCAACCTCTGCCGACCAGAGACCCTCCTAACCAACCAGAATCAAGACCCTGCATGAACCAACTCGGATAAGACCCGTCATCTAACCCAACTCTGACTAGGCACCCATGTCGATTAACAACCTGACTAGACCGTCATATAACCAACCGTGACAACCCGGTCCTTACCAAAGCTCGATCTAGACCGCATAACCAACCTGACTAGACACGCATAACCCAACTCGGACCAGACCCGCTCATAACCAACCTGATGAACGACCTCGTCCATTAACCAACTCTGACAAACCCGGCATTAAGCCAACCTGACGGAAGACCCTGTCCATTAACACTCATGACTAACCACTGTCGATAACCAATAACTAGACCGCTGTCTTAAGCCACAACTCGGATATGACCCGTTCACTTAACCGACCTCTACAGGACCCTGCAGAGTAACGCAAACTCTGACTAACCCTGGTCCAGTAACCAACTCGAACTAACCCTGGCATTCCATCGCAGACTCTGACTAAGACCCTGTCCATTAACCAACTCTGACAAGACCCTGCATTAAGGCCAGACTCTACTCACACCCTGTCGATATAACCCAGACGCGATAAAGACCTGTCAGTAACCAACTGCTGATACGACCCTTCAGTAAACCCCAACTCTTGACCAGACGCTGGTCATTACCAAACCTCTGACAAACCCGTCATAACCACCTCTGACAGACCTGTCATTAACCAACTCTGAAACGAACTGTCATTAAGCCAACGCGACTACACCCTTCTTACCAACTCGATAAGACCCTGTATTAACCGGAACTCTGAATAAGACCCTGTCATTAACCACCCTGCCTAAGCCCGTCCATTAACCACCTGACTAAGACCCTGTCATTAACCAACTCTGACTAGCCGCTTCAAACCAACCTGACTAGACCCGTTAAATTAACCAGACCGACTAGACCCTTCCTAACCAACTCTGACAAAACCCGTCATTAACCCCTCTCTGAACTAGACCCTGCTTAACCAACCGCTGACCTACCCTGTCATTACCAACCTGACCTAGACACCGTCATCCACGCACTTGATAAGACCTGTCAATAACACCTGACCAGACCCTGTCATAACCACCCTCTGACTAGACCCTGTCATAACGCAACTCTGACTAGACCCTGCATCAACCTACCTGACTAGACCGTCCCATTAACCACTCTGACTATGACCCTCACTAACCAACTCTACTAGAGACCCTGTCATAACCAACTCGACAAGACCTGTCATAACAACTCTGACAAACCCTCAAACCAAATCGACTAGAGCCATGTCAAACCAACCTGATAAGACCGTCATAACCACCCTGAAAGACCGTCCATCTAACCAACTCTGACTAGAGCCCTGTCATAACCCCCTCTGACTAGACCTGTCAGTTACCAACTCGATCTAACCCTGTCATTAACAACTCTGACTAGACGCTGTCCATTACCCACTCTGCAGAACCTGTAGTTAACCAACTCGAACTAACCCTGTCATAACCAACTCTACAAGACCTGTCCCATTAACACACTCTGACAGACCCTGTCATAACCAACTCTGGACTACGACCCTGTCATAACCTAACTCAGATAAAGAGACCCGTCATGTAACCAACTCTGATAAGACCCTGTCCAGTAACCAACCTGACTAGACCCTGTATTAACCAACCTGACAGACCGTCATTAACCAACTCGGCTAGACCTGTCATTAACGCAACCTGACCTAGACCCTGTCAAACCAACTCGACTAGGACCCGTCATTAACCAACTCTGACTAGACCCCGGTCATTAACCAACCTCTGAAAGACCCTGTCCTAACAACGCTGACAAGACCCTGTCACTAACCACTCAGACAACCCGTCCCCAGAACCAAGCGCTGACAGACCCCGTCATTACCAACTCTGACAAGAAGCCGTCATTAACAACTCTGAAAAACCCTGTCATAACCAACCAGACCCAGACCCTGTCATTAACCACCTGACGTAGACCCTGTCATAACCAACTCGACAAGACCCGTCATTTACACACTCAGATAAGACCCGTCATCTAACCAACTCTGAAAGACCCTGTCGCTTAACCGAACTCTGCTAGAACCTGTCATAACCAACTCGACTAGACCCCATTAAACCGCACTCCTGACAACCCTGTCATTAACCAACTCTGAACTAAACCTGTCATTAACGCACATCTGACAACCCTGTCATCAGATCCAACTGCTGACAACCCTGTATTAACCAAACTGCGAAAAGACCCTGTCATAAACACTCTGACTAGACGCCTTCATAACCCACTCGAACAAGACCCTTCAATTAACCAAACTCTGACTAACCTGTCAACCAACTCAGACTAACCCGTCATTAACCAAACTCGATAGACCCTTCATTACCACTCGGATAAGACCCTGTCATAACCAAATATGACTAGACCTGTCATTACACCAACTCTGACTAGACCCCTGGTCATTAAAAACTCAGACTAGACCCTGTCATAACACTCTGACTAACCCTGCATAACCAACTCTGACTAGACCCCTGCTCATGTAACCAACCTGACTAAGACCCTGGTCATTAAACCAACCTTGCCAAGACCGCCGGCAGCAACCAGTCATCTAGACTAGACCCTGTCGATAACACAAGCCCGCCAACCTGTCATTAGACCAACTCAGATAAGACCCTGTCCATAACCAACTCTGATAAGACCCTCGCCTTAGCCAACTCTGCACTAACCCTGTCATAACCAAACTCTGACAGACCGCCTCATCCAACCCAACCCTGACTAGGACCTGCTCATTAGACCACAACCTCTCGACTAACCCGTCACAACCAACATCTACCTAGACCTGCTCATAAACCACACTCTGACAACCAATTATCTGTCCATTACCAACTCTGACCACGACCTGTCCAATTAACCAACATCTGACAAGAACCGCTCATCTCAACCAACTAGCAGACTAGACCCTGCATTAACCAACCTCTGACAACCCCTGTCCATAACCAACGACTAGAACCTGTCATTACCAATCTCGACTGACCCCGTCATAACCAACTCTGACTGAGACCCCGGCATCTACGCGCAAACCTGACAAGACCTGTCATGAACCAACTCGACGGAGAACCCTGTCATGTTGTAACCCAACTCTGACAAACTGTCATACCCACCTGACTACGCACCCCTGTCATCAACCAACTCTCAACTAGAACCCGTCATTAACCAGCTCATGACAAGACCCTGTCATAACCAACCTGACTAGACCAACAGCATAACCACCTCGACTAACCTGAAAATGCCTCAATAACAACTCTGACTAACCCGTCATTAACCAACTCGACCAGACCCTGTCATTAACCAGCCTGACTAGACCCTGTCATACCCAACCTGAAAGACCCTGCATTCCCAACTACGACTAGACCCGTCATCCTAACCACAACCTGACCTAGACCTGTCATTTCAACCCAACCTGACCAGCCTGCATAACCACCTCTGAGACTATGACCCCTATCATAATAACCCAACCTTGACTAGATTCCGCCATCTTAACCAACCCGACTAGACGTGTCAAACCTAACACCGACTCATCACAACTGTCACTACAACCTCTGAGGATAAACCTGCTATGGAACCTATACCTGAGACAAGAACCACTGTCTACGTGAACCAACTCGACTAGACCTTTCATAACCACACGGCTGACTAACCCTGCCTAACCACCTTGGACAGACGCTGTCGCATTAAACCAACTACTGACGAGACCCTGATCTATAACCAACTCTGAAACAGACCCTGTCATTAAACCAACTCTGACAAGACCCGGTCATTAACCCGCCTGAGAGACCTGTCATACCAACTCGATAAGACCCGTCATTAACCAACCTGACAGACCTGTCATTAAACCAACTCTGACAAAGACCGTCCATTAACAACCCTGACTAGACCCGTATCATACCAACTCAGATCAGACCCTGTCATTAACGACAACCTGAAAACCCTTTCATTAACCACTCTGACTAACCCTGTCAAACAAGCTCTGACTGAGACCTGTCATTAACCAACTCTCGATCTAGACCCTGCATTAACCAACTCTGACTCCAGACCCGTCAGTCACGCCAACTCTGACTAGAGCCCCTTCATTAACGCACTCTGACCTACCACCCTGTCATTAACCAACTCAGAACAGAGCCCCTGCCATACCACACACCCCAGACTCTGATAAAAACCATGTCATTCACCGCAACTCTGACATACCCTAGCTCATTAAACCGAACCTCAGATAGCGACACTGTTACATTAACCAACTCTGATAAGACCCTGTCATTACCAACTCGCCTAGACGCCTGGTCCATAAAATCTGACTAGACCTGTCATACCCACGTCTGACACGACCCTGCATAACCAACTCGACAAGACCCTGTCATAACCCAACCAGACTAGACCCGTCATTAACGCCACTCGAAGACCCGTCATTAACCAACTCTGATAAGACCCTGTCATAACATCTGAAATAACCCGTCATACAACCAACTCTGACTAACTCCTGTCATAACCAACTCCCTGACTAGACCTTGTCATTAACCAACTCGAACTAGAGCCCTGCTCATTAACGCACTCGACTAGACCCGTCATGAACCAACTCTTGACTGCAGCACCCTGTCAGTTAACCAACTCTGACAAAGACCCTGTCATTAACCCATCTCTGACTAGACCCTGTCATTAACCAACTCTGACTCGACCTGTCATAACGCACCAGAAAGACCCTGCATTAACAACATCGATAAGACCCTTCCATAACCAACTCTGACTAGCCCGTCATCATAACCAGCCTGATCTCAACCCGTGATCATTAACCAACTCTGACAGACCTGTCATTAACCAACACTGACAGACCTTCAAACCACCTCTGACTAGACCCTGTCAGTGAACCAACTCTGACAAGACCCTGTAACACCTGACAAGCACCCTGCATTTAATCCAATCAGACCAGACGCAACTTACCAACTCCGACGAACCCGTCATAACCAATCTGACTAGAACTGTCAGTAACCAAACTCTGACTAAGACCCTGTCACTCGACTCGACAACCCTGTCATTAACCAACTCTGACAGACCCTGTATTAACACAACTCGACAGACCCTGTCATAACCAACCTGCACGAGACCTGTCATTAACCAACTCGACTACCCCGTCATAACCAAACTCTGACAGACCCGTCACCACACTCGACCAGAACCGTCATTAACCAACTCGATAGACCGCTGTATAACACCCTCGACTAGACCCTGGTCATAACCAACCTCGACTAGACCTGTATAACCAACCTGCAAAGACCCTGTCATTACCAACCTACTAGACCCCTGTATTACACCACTCTGCTGACTAGACCCTGTCATTAGCCCAAACTCTGAGCTACGACCCTGTCATTAACAACTCGAACTACCCCTGTCATCTAACCAACTCGCACAGACCCTGTCATTAACCATAACTCTGACTAGACCTCATACTCCACCTGTTAAGCACCCTGGTCATGAACCAACCTGACAAGACCCTGTCATTAACCACTCTGACAACCTGTCAAACCAACTCTGACTAGACCCTGTCATTAACACAACCTGGACTAGACCCTGTCATAACCAAACTTCTGACTAGACCTGTCATTAACCAACTCTGATAAGATCCTGTCATGAACCAACCTGACAAGACCTGTATTACACCACTCTGACAGACCCTGTCACACCACTTGACTAGACCGCTGTCATTAACCCAACTCGACTGGACCCTGTCATTAACACAACTCTGACTACGACCCTGTCATAACCATACATCGACTAGACCCTGTCGATTAACCACCTGGACTAATCTCCTGTCATTAACCAAACGCTGACTAGAACCGTCATTAACCAACTCTGATAAAGACCCGTCATTAACCAACCTCTACAGACCTGCGATTAACCCACCTGACAAGACCCGTCCTTAACCAACCCGACTCGACCCGTCATTAACCAACTCTGACTAGACCCTCTCATTACTCACCCCAGACTAGACCCTGTCATTAACCAAACTCTGATAAGACCGCCTGTCAGAACCAACTCTGACAGACCCTTCCATAACGCACTCGAACTAGACTGTCATTACCAACTCTGACTAGACCCGTCATTAACCACTCCACTAACCCTGTTCCATTAACCAACCTGCACAAGACCCTGCATAACCAACCTGAATAGACCTGGTCATAACCACTCTGACAAACCCTGCTCATACCAACTCTGACTAGACCTTCCTGAACCAACCTGACAAGACCCTTGTCATTAACACCTCTCGACTACACCCTTATAACCCAACTCTGAAAGACCCTGTCATTAGACAAACTCTGATAGAGAACCCTGTCATTAACCAACCTGACTAGACGCCTGTCCATACCAACTCGACTAGACCTGTCATTAACCACTCTGACTAGATCCCGCACTAACAACTCTGACTAAGACCCGGTCATTAACCCACTCTGACTAACCGTGTCATTAACCAACTCTGACTAACCCTGCATAACCAACTCGACTAAGCACCTGTCATTAACCAACTCGCCCAGACCCTGTCATAAGCACACCCTACCTGACAGAGCCCGTCATTAACCAACTCTTGAGCTAGACCCTGCATAAGCCACCAACTCTGACAAGACTGCATTAACAACCTCTGATAGACCCTGCATTAACCAACTCTGACTAGACCTGCAAAACCAACTGACTAGACCCTGTCATTAAACCAACTCGACAGTACCCGTCATAACCAACTCTGACTAGACCCTGTCATTAACCAACTCTGACAGACCCGTCATTAACCCAACGCTGACTACAGACCCTGTCATGACCAACTTTCTGACAAGACCCGCATAACCAATCGACAGACCCGTATAACGCAACCGACTAGACCCGCATTAACCAACTCTGACAAACCTGCATAACCCCAACCTGACCTAGACGCCGTCATAACCACTCTGATAAGGACCCTGTCATGAACCAACCTGAAAAACCCTGTCATAACCTAACTCTGCCAGACCCTGTCACTTAACCAACCGACTAGACACCCTGTCATTAACCAAACTCTGACAGACGCCGCTTAACCCAAACTCCTGAACAGACCCGTCAAGTACCCAACCTGACCAGACCCCGTCATAACCAACTCTGACTAGACCCGTCATTAACCAACCTGAGCTAACCCTGTCATACAACTCTGATAAGACCCTTCATAACCGACCTGACTAGACGCGCGTCCTTAACCCAACTCAGATAAGGACCCTGTCATAACCACTCTGGATAAGACCCTTCATGTAACCAGCCACTCTGACTAGACCCTGTTCATTAACACTCGACCTACGACCCGCGTCATCAAACCAACTGCGACTAGACCCTGTCATAACCAACTCTGACTAGACCCGTCTGTACCAACGCCTGCCTAGACCCTGTCCTAACCAACTCTGACTAGACCCGTATTAACCAACTCGATAAGACCCTTCAGTTAACCAACTCTGACAGACCCTCAAACCAACTCTGATAGAGACCCCATCAACCAAGCTTCTGACAGAGCCCTGTCATTAACCAACTTCCGACTAGACCTGTCATTAACCAACCTGACAAGACCCTGTCATTAACCAACCTTGACTAGAACCTGTCATTAACCAACTCTGAACAAGACCGTCATAACAACTCTGACTAGACCCTGTCTAACCAACTCAGACTAGACCCGTCCATTAACCAACTCGATAAGACCCTGTCATTAACCAACTCTGAAAACCCCTCATGAACCAACCTGAAC
>NW_019946062.1:0-6410 GCF_002910315.2 Salvelinus sp. IW2-2015
TGTGTGTGTGTGTGTGTGTGTGTGTGAGTGTGAGTGTGAGTGTGTGTGTGTGTGTGTGTCTGCGTGCTAGTATTGATTGGAGGTAAAAAATAATAATTAAAGACTGCATATTCCCCATATAGTCCTTTTGACCACTACCCAGTGGGCACACACTAGTTAAATCAACGTGGACTAGACGTTGACTTGACGTCTGTGCCCGGTGGATACAGTTGGTACCGTACGGGGCTCCCAATGTGGGTTAATACTCTATATGGGAAATAGGGTGTCCAATGAGATTTGTGATCAAGCTAAGAGCAAAAACCACTCAATGCTGGGAAATTAGCCTCTAACGTGAAGCAATGCTGTTTCTAGTAAAACAACGGTGCAAATTAGAATAACCAACAATGCCTCTTACCAGGAAATAGCAATTAGGAGAAAATGAAGATGTAAATTATGTAAAACACCTGACAAGTATACCTTTTGGAATGAGATGTTCGACGTGCAGGTGTCCTGCTCGTCGAACATCTCATTCCAAAATCATGGGCATTAATATGATGTTGGTCCCCCCTTTGCTGCAGTAACAGACTCCACTCTTCTGGGAAGGCTTTCCACTAGATGTTGGAACATTGCTGCGGGGACTTGCTTCCATTCAGCCACAAGAGCATTAGTGAGGTCAGGCGCTGATGTTGGGAGATTAGGCCTGGCTCGCAGTCGGCGTTCCAATTCATCCCAAAGGTGTTCGATGGGGTTGAGGTCAGAGCTCTGTGCAGGCCAGTCAAGTTCCTCCACACCAATCTAGACAAACCATTTCAGTATGGACCTCACCATTTCTGAATGGACAGTGCACGGGGGCATTGTCATGCTGAAACAGGAAAAGGGCTTTCCCCAAACTGTTGCCACAAAGTTGGAAGCACAGAATTGTCTAGAATGTCATTTTATGCTGTAGCATTAAGAATTTCCTCCACTGGAACTATTTAAAAAAATAATGACGGCCTAGGAACAGTGGGTTAACTATCTTGTTCAAGGGCAGAACAACAGATTTTTACTCATGGTTTCAATCTAGCAACCTTTCGGTTACTGGCCCAACGCTCTAACCACTAGGCTACCTGCCATCCCAAACTAGGGGGCCTTTATTACAGCCCCAGGAATTATTCCTCKTCCACCAAACTTTACAGTTGATACTATGCATTCGGGCAGGTAGAGTTCTTCTGGCATCCGCCAAACCCAGATTTGTCTGTCGGACTGCCAGATGGTGAAGTGTTTCCACTGCTCCAGAGCTTTACTCCAGTCGACGCTTGGCATTGCGCATGGTGATCTTCGTCTTGTGAGCGGCTGCTCGGCCGTGGAAACCCGTTTAATTAAAGCTCCCGACAAACAGTTTTTGTGTTTTTTTGTTTGTTTGTTTMCTTCCAGAGGCATTTTGTAACTCGGTAGTGAGTGTTGCAACTGAGGACAGACAATTTTTACTCTCTTCAGCACTCGGCGGTCCCGTTCTGTGAGCTTGTGTGTCCTACCACTTCACGGCTGAGCCGTTGTTGCTCCTAGACGTTTCCACTTCACAATAACAGCGCTTTCAGTTGACCAGGGCAGCGCTAGCAGGGCAGAAATTTGATAAACTGACTCGTTGGAAAGGTGACGTCCTGTGACGGTGCCACTTTGAAAAATCGCTGAGCTGTTTAGTCAGGCCGTTCTACTGTTTATCTGGGGAGATTTTATACACCTGTCAGCAACGGGTGAGGCTGAAATCGCCAAAATCACTCATTTGAAGGGGTGTCCACATACTTCTGGCGATAAAGTGTACTTACTGTAGAATGTAAGAATAAAACCATAAATCCACACACATAAATGTGTTGCTGGCTTATGTTGATGTTGAACTTTACAACTACTGACCTACAGGACTGAGCGTGCCATACACAACACCTTTATTAAAGAATATAGAAAACGTAAAACACCAGACAGTAGCTGGCAATGTTGTGTGTGTGTGTGTGTGTGTGTGTGTGTGTGTGTGTGTGTGTGTGTGTGTGTGTGAGCAGTGAGGACTTGGACATCGTCCAATCACTGACAAGTCAAAACATGGGTCAAATGCCGATTACCATGTCAGACACACCAGAGGTGCCAAGGTACAAGCAGAGAGAGAAGAGGAGGGGAGAGAGAGAGAGAGAGAGAGAGCGAGAGATGCCGAGAGAAGAGAGAGAGAGAGGAGAGAGAGAGAGAGAGAGGAGAGAGAGAGAGAGAGAGGAGAGAGAGAGAGAAGAGAAGAGAGAGAGGAGAGAGAGAGAGAAGGAGAAAATAGGTGGGAGAGAGAGGAGAGAGGAGGGAGAGAGAGAGAGAGATGGAGGGAGAATGAGAAACGAGCAAGAGAGACGAGAAAAAGAGAAGAGAGAGAGAGAGAGAGAGAGAATGGAGGAAGGGAGAGGGAAGAAGAGAGATGGAGGGAGAGAGAGAGAGAGAGAGGAAGAGAGAGAGAGAAGAGATGAGAGAGAGAGAAGAGAGAAGAGAGAGAGAGAGAGAGAGAAAAAAGAAAAGGAGAAAAAGGAGGAAGAGAGAAAAGGATTGGAAGGGAGGGAGGGAGGGAAGGGAGGGGAGGGAGAGAGAGAGAGAGAGAGAGAAACCAGGTTCACCTCAATGAGGCAAGCAGTCCCAACATTGCCCAGGAACCTCTGAAGGACATCACCCTCATCCGTAGCCCCACACAGGAGCAAGAACAACAGACACCCCCGAGCCCAGACAAGCAGACCCGCTTTATCTGAAAGGACCTGCACCTGAGAGAAACCACGACAAGTGGACCTACCCCAGACCACAACGCATCACCAGTCCACATCCCACCCCCCTCCACACAGCCACGACAATACCCCCCAAACAATCCTGGGCCAACATCCCTATATGTGCCCCTCCAAATCAGACGCTATGCCACCCTCATACGCCCGCCCTGCAGCAAGGAATCAACATTACAATATACCTCAGGCCCGTGAGCCAACCCCCACTATTTACACCGCCTCCAAGGCACCCATCCTACGACCTAAGAGGTATGTATCAGTGTCAACATATGCTCTGCTCACACTTATTATGATGGTCTGAGCTAAAACCACACCAAAAAACAACACAAAGACAACTAGGAACACAAAGATTTTACTATCTCATCCTGTGATATACAAGGTCCTAGGTCATTCCTTTTGGCTTAAAACAGGAACCCAGACTTCATCAAGAAATTTGAAATATTGACACTGGTCATCCTATCAGAAACCTGGTAAATGAGGAGATGGACCACTGGTTGCCCTCTAGGTTACAGAGAGCTGGTAATCCCATCCACCAAACACCATCAGGTGTGAAACAGGGAAGAGACTCGGGGGTTATGCTATCTGGTATAGAGGCAGACCTAACCCACTCTATCAATTAGTCAAAACGCAGGAACATTTTTACATCTGGATAGAAATGAATAAGGAAAGGATCTGAACAGAGAAAAATGTCTCCCTGTGTGCTACCTAACCCCCTAGAATCCCCATACTTTAATACCCACTTTAACTTCTCATCCCTCGAGGGCAGGAAGATCAACACCATTTTCAGGCCCGGGACAATGTGCTAGTCTGTTGGTGACCCTAAATGCCAGAGACAGAAAACAGGACCGACTCTCTCAGCCACCAGGGGGACAACACCTACCTGGAGGTGACAGAATTCCTCCTAAATATCCCCCCCCTAGACACTACTATGGCAACAACCAAAAAAGAGCCTCACAACTCCTGCAGCTCTGTCGCACACAGGTTCTGTACATAGTCAATGGTAGGGACTCTTACGGTAGGTAAACCTACAGCTACATCCTTGATAAGTAGTACTGTAGATGACTTTATCAACTGACTCAGCCGCCAGAGTCCTCGAGCGGTCAGTCCCACTGACAAGCTATTAGATCACAGCATAATCAACGAGAGGACAGAGAGGGAAGACAGGAAGGAGGGGAGGAAGACAGGGAAATGAGAGGGGGAGAAGACATGGAGGGAAGAGAGGGGGGAAGGGAAGACAAGGGAAAGAGAGGGAGGAAGACAGGGGAAAGAGAGGGGGGAGGGAAGACAGGGAAAGAAGGGGGAGGAAGACAGAGGAAAGAGAAGGGGGAGGAAGACAGGGAAGAGAGGAGGAAAACAGGGGAAAGAGAGGCGGGAGGAAGACAGGGAAAGAGAGGGGAGGAAGACAGAGGAAAGAGAAAGGGGGGGAAGATGGAGACCAGGGAAGAGAGAGGGGGTAGGAAGACAGAAAGAGGAGGGGAGGAAGACAGAGGAAAAGGAGAGGGATGAGGAGACAGGGAAAGAGAGGGGAGGAAAGAGGAAGGAGAACAACAGAGAAAGAGAGGGAGGAGGAAGACAAAGGGAAAAGAGGAGAGGGGAATGACAGCAGAGGAAAGAGAGAGGGGAGAAAGACAGGGAAAGAGAGGGGGAGGAAGACAAGAGGAAGGGATGGGGGAGGAAGACAGGGGAAAGAGCGGGGGAGGAAGACAGGTGAAAGAGAGGGGGGGGAGGAAGAAGCAGGGGAAAGAGAGGGGTGAGGAAGACAGGTGAAAGAGAGGGGGGAGGGGAAGACTACGGGGAAAGTAGAGGGGGAGGGAAGACAGGGGGAAAGAGAGGGGCGAGGAAAGACGGGAAACATAGAGAGGGGGAGGAAGAACAGAGGAATAGGGAGGGGAGGAAGAAAGACAGAGGAACAAGGGAGGGGCGGAGAAGACAAGGGGAAAGAGCGGGGGGATGGAAGACAGGGGGAAAAGAGAGGGGAGGAAAAGACAGGGAAAGAGAGGGAGAGGAAGACGAAAACGTAACCAAGGAAGAGCGGGGGAGGAAGAACAGGGAAAGGAAGGGGGAGGAAGACAGGATAGAATGAGAGGGGAGGAAGAACAAGGGAGAGAGTGGGTGAGGAGAGACAGAGGGAAAATGAGCGGGGGGAGGAAGACAGGGAAAGGAGAAGGGCAGAGAAAGACAGAGTGAAGAGAGGACGGAGGAGGAAGACAGGAGGAGCAGCGGTATGGCGAGAAGACAGGGAGAGAGGGGGAGGAGAACAGTAGGGAAAGAGAGGGAGAGGAAAAGACAGGGAAAGAGAGTGGGCAGAGAGGGAAGACCACCAAGGAGAAGAGAGGGGGAAGGAAGACAGTGGGAAAGAGAACAGTGGAGAGACAAGTGAGAGGGAATTCAGTAGTAGTGTGCACTCTGGTAATGGATGAATTAGACACGTCCTAAGATCAGTTTTGTGTACATTTCACCGCCTAACTATAAGGTACCATTAGTTGAGGGTAAGCTGATCCTAGATCTGTGATATCTATCCCTAAACTCCTGTGCAGATTGGTTAGAGTCAGGAGGCTGTTGGACACACATATGAAAGCTAATAAAATCAAAGCACACACTCTTTCCGTGCTGACTGAAAGAAGATAACAGGGAGGGGAAGAAAGAAGGAAGGAGTGGAGGAGAAAGGAGGTGTGAGAAAATGGAGGTGTGGTCTTTGGCAGTGGGTACTGAGTATGTCCCAGTTCATCAGCCTTATCCAGAGAAGGTATATGGGGGAGGGAGGTGAGGGGAAGGAGGGAGGGGGAGGAGGGAGGAGAGGGAGTGGGAGAGTGGGAGGATAGTGGGGGAGGGAGGGGAAGCGAGGAGGGATGAGGGAGAGAGGAGAGGAGAGGAGAGAGAGGAAGAGGAAGAAGAGGAGTGGGGGAAGGAGAGGAGAGGAGAAGGAGAGGGAAACTAGAGGAGAGGAGAGGGAAGAGGAGAGTAGAAAGGGTTGAGGACAGGCCCAAGGAGACTACAAGGAGGGAAGGGAGGGGAGGAGGGAAGGGAAGGAGGAAGAGGAGAGGAAGAGTAAGAGAAGGGAGGGGAGGGAGGGAAAGGAGGGAGGTGAGGGGAGGGAGGATGGAGGGGGAGGGAGGGAGGGAGAGGAGGGAGGGAGGGGGAAGGGGAGGGAGGGGAGGGAGCAGTTCAATGTTTGAATGTTTTCTTCAGAACACTAATATAACGTTGGATATGAGGGACTGTGAGGAAACAAAATGATGTGTGCAGATCACTTGAAGAAGTGGTCCACCTCAATATGGCTTCAATAATTCAATGTTATTGGTTGCGTACACATATTGTGCAGATGTTATCGCAGATGAAATTGTTTTTTTTTTTTTCCGAGCGTCGCCAACATGAAGTAATACGAGAAAAATCAACATACATGCAAATGATTAAAATATAGACAGTCTAGACAGTATATTAGAATAGAAAGGTGTGTACAACAGGAGTTATATAGGATGGAGCATGATACAATACAGTTAAAGTGGGTTAAACAGTGACTGGCGGAGGGCAGGGTACTGGGCGGTAAGGGCAGGGTAAACTGGGAAGGAGGGCAGGGTAACTGGGTCGAGGAGGGCAGGTACTGGGAGGAGGCAGGGTATGGGGCGAGGGCAGTGTCGGCAGAGAGCAGGTACT
>NW_019946062.1:9394-19333 GCF_002910315.2 Salvelinus sp. IW2-2015
TGGTACTGGGGCGGAGGCGTCATGGTACTGGGCGGAGGCAGGGGTACTGGCGAGGGCATGGTACTGGCGGAGGCAGTGTACTGGGAGGGAGGTCAGGGGTACTGGGGCGGACGGCATGGTACTTGGGCGGAAGGGCGTTGAAGAGGTGGCTATTTAACAAGCCAGGTCATCCGTGATACAAGTCAGTATTCGTCTTCCATGCTCTGCAGGCATCTGTCGGAGATGACGTGGAAACCGGCCACTAGTGGCGTCTTGCCTTGGGTGCCAAAAATTGCATCTCTGAATCCCAGCGATAAAAGAAGCTGTTTTATGATATTTTGTTTTAAGTCCCAAACCTTAACCCGTAACTTAACCATTCAGATTATGCCTTACCTTAACCATTCAGATGTAATGCCTAACCTTAAACCATTCAGAGTTAATGCCTAAACCTTAACCATTCAGACTTAATGGCCCTAACCTTAAACCATTCAGAGTTAATGCCTAACCTTAACCATTCAGAGTTAATGCCCTAACCTTAACCATTCAAAGAGTTAATGCCTAACCTTAACCATTCAGGAGTTAATGCCAACCTTAAACCATCAGGAGTTATGCCTAACCTTAACCAATTTTCAAGACGTTAATGCCCTACCTTAACCATTCAGAGTTAATGCCGTACCTTAACCATTCAGAGTTTAATGCCTTACCTTAACCATTCAATGTAATTGGCCTAACCTTAACCATTCAGATGTTAAATGCCTTACCTTAACCATTCAGATTAATGTCTTACCTTAACCATTCAGAGGTTAAAATGCCTTACCTTAAACCATTCAGATGTAATGTCTTACCTTAAACCATTCAGCGAGTTAATGGCCTAAACCTTAACCATTCAGATGCTAATGCCTCAACCTTAACCAGTTCAGAGTTAATGCACTTACCTTAACCATTGGATTGAATGCCTAACCTTAACCAATTGGATTTGAATGCCTTAACCTTAACCATTTTCAGAGTTAATGCCTCTACCTTAACCATTTGGATTGAATGCCTAAACCTTAACCAATGTGGATTTAATGCCTAACCTTAAACCATGTCAGAGCTTAATGCCTTTAACCTTAACCATTTGATTTGAATGCCTAACCTTAAACCAATTGGATTTTAATGCCTAACCTTAACCATTCAGAGTTAATTGCCTAACCTTAACATTAAAAACTTCTAAATTGGACATTTTGAAAGAACTACGAAAAATATGACATTCATTTGAAACCATGGAATGAATGTTCTTAATTTCTGATTGTGAGACCGTGAGAGTTAGTTGGCGCTGTGTGTGTGTGTGTCTGTGTGTGTTGTGTTTTGTGTGTGTGTGTGTGTGTGTGTGTGTGTGTGTGTGGTGTTGGTGTGGTGTGTGTGTGTGTGGTGTGTGTGTTGTAGTGTGTGGTGGTGTGTGTGGTGTGTGGTTGTGTGTGTGTTGTTGTGTGTGCTTTGTGTTGTGTGTGTGAACTTGTTGTTGTGTGTTGATGTGTGTGTGTGTTTGTGTGTGGTGTGTGTTGGTGTGTGGTGTGGTGGTGTGTGTGGTGTTGTGTGTGTGTGTGTGTGTGTGTGTGGAAAAGTGTGCGCAAATGGCAAATGGTGTAGAAAGCCACGGGGGCTGAAAAAGAGCGAAAATCCCTAAGAAAATAAGGCCAGGGAACCAAGAAGGGAAGAAAAAAACAGTAGGAGAGAAACCCGAGGCTATGGAGGGGGGTGGCGCCAGTCCTGCCTTTCTGGCTTGTTGGCCGCGGTGGGAGATTTTATAACAACAAAAACATGGCCAAAATGGTTTCCGAAAATGTGGTCGATGAGATGACCAAGCAAGGTCGAAATTAATTAGAGTTAACCTCACAGTAGTTGTCCGAGGGTGCAGGGCAAAGTTGCAGCCAACCTCAGAGTTAGAAAGTTTCAATTGGGCTTTTTCATAGCTCGATTGCATTAAAGAGTATCTCTCTACCGCTTCCTGCTTGGTCTCTAAGAGGAGGAAAAACAGCAGGTCTTGGAATCAAGGTAGCCAACGTCCAGTGAAACAGGTCGGGTTTCCATAGCCGCAGGAAAGAAACAGTTTGAAACTGGAGCAAGGCCACACGACGGTGTGCAGGCTGCGAGGGAACAGCAAGGAGTTCATTCATGGGCCAGGTAGTTTCCTGCAGGCATGTCCCCTGAGGGACCTCAGGTCCTCTGAAGGCAGAGAGAAAGAAGGAAGAGGAGATAAGAGAGAGAGAATTTGAGAGAAAGCGCATACTTAAATCCACACAAGGACCCAACCTTGAGAAAAAATTAGCCTTCCAGAATTTAATAACAGGGACTGACCTGCCCCCCGACGAAAAAACTACGGTTGCAGCATTTAAATACTGGAGGGAACTGAGACAGGGGAGGGTTGAGAACCCATGTGCGCCGCCATGTCCGATGATACCCCCGGGAAACAGGGCCCAAACAGGAGGGATATTAACCGCACACGCCACTTTTTGGCCAAAGGCACAGCCCCCACACCCACCATAGAGGGATATCTTCAAAGCCCAGACCAAAAAATCTTACCATTCCTGAGACAACCGGGATAGATAAGCCCAACCAAAAAAGACTCCTCCGCCACGGGGGCACCAAAACCCAAGGGGGGCGTTTTCAAACCCGGACGAAGAATCACGTCAGGGGGGAGGACTCAAAACCCCACTTCAAGTGACGCCCAACCCCTCCTAGGGACGGGCATGGAAGAGAGCCACCAGTAAAAGCCCAGGTGGACCTTCCAGCCCCTATAATAGGGTTTAGAGGCAGGAGAATTCCCAGTGGAGAAGGGGGAAACCGGCCAGGCAAAGGGGACACAAGGGTGGTTCGTTTGGCCTCCAGGGTGCTTTTCCGTTTGCACCTTCCACACTCCCTGCGGCCAGGGACTACACTCAATCATAGGACCCACGTTGAAAGATGAGTCATTCAGTAAAAAGACTTAAAAGGTAGGGAGACCGAGTCTGCGTCTCTCGACCATCGGGAGCAATTACAATTGGCTCATTCATCCCCCCTTCCCTCCCCATGACAACTATTCCCAATGTTGTAGTTTGTCTGTAAAATGGAGAATATCTTTCTCAGGTCAACTTACCTGGCGGTAAATACATTGTAAAACTTTATGTTTGACTCCTGTCGTGTTTTAGTTTTAAATCAGATTATCCAGTCGCATAATGATGCCCTGAGAGTTTACCCTCCGAAATTTACGATCTGCTGTAACATGCAGGGAGAGAGGAATTTAGGCAAGCTTAAGGTGATGTGTTGTTATGTGGTGTATGTATGTGTATGTGTATGTTATTGCTATGTGTATGTGTATGTGTATGTGTATGTGTTTGTGTGTGTGTGTGTCTTGTTTGTTGTGTGTTGAAGGTGTGTGTGCTGTGTTGTTGTGTGTGGTGTGTGTGTGTGTGGCTTGTGTGTTGTTGTTGGTGGCTGTGTGCGGTGCGTGTGCAGTCTATGTGTATGTGATGTGTATGTGTGGTGTGTGTTGTGTGTGTGTGTGTGTGTGTGTGTGTGTTGATTGTGTGTTCCTGTGTTGTGTGTGGTGTTGTAGTGTGTGTGTGTGTGTGTGTGTGTGTGTGTCGTGTCTGCGTGTGCGTGTGCGTGTGTCTATGTGTAGTGTATGTGATGTGTGTGTGTGTGTGTGTGTGTGTGTGTTGTTGTGTGTGTGTAAATGTGTATGTGTGTGTGTGTGTGTGTGTGTGTTGTGTGTGTGTGGTGTGTGTGTGTGTGTGGTTGTGTGTGTGTGTGATGTGTGTGTGTGTGTGTGTTGTGTGTGTGTTTCGCGCGGGTGCGAGTGTGCGTGTGCATGTGGGTGTGTGTGTGGGTGTGTGTGTTTAGTTCTTGCCCCAGGCTAAACTGTAGAGAGAAATGAGACCTACCATCCACATGTATTAGCCATTAACCAGGGTCAATGTTTTGATTAAAATGCAGGCACTCACCATTACAAACATAGACACGTATACACACCATGGCCACGGCTCACCTGCATACACACACACATACACATACACAACAAAAACACACACACACACACACGTTAAGACATTCAGTAGTCTGTTGTTGTGATAAGCATAATGTTTAATTTAAAGCAGTCTCCCCACAGATAACTGGACACAAATGATTTTGCCATGCTCCCATAACACGTGTCAGGACATTAACCTGTTTATCCACTTGTCCTGCAGACGAGGAGGTGACTGGACATGTTGTGTTGTTTGATGCAAGAAACCACTTTACAAAATACAATTACTTATTATTCCCATATCATTATTACAGAGAATCAGGCAAATTATGATGCCCTCTGCCTATTGGCTACTTAGCTTATTCAAGACCTTCTCAAAATACAACACTGCCACTTTAAGACATAAAAAAAGCTCCTTACCTGACTCGCTTTTCAAAGATACATTTTGTGCTCTTGTAGGAAGCAACCTCTCCCCCATAGTTGACTAGAAACTAGCTTTAACTGGGCTAATAACTCACTAACTAGCAAATAATATGAACAAATGTGTACAGGTGGCTACATGCAGCTCTCACTTTGATCTCAAAACAAGCGCATCTACTTGTGACTGCTCATGCTGTGAACACAGTCCAGTTCAAAGTGAATGGCACAGATCCATATATGGCAATGGCTATTTGCATATAGGCCTACTGCAGCTCTGATTGGTTATGGTGCACCGGTCTGTGTAGAGTTCTGGCCTAAGTCTTGCCTGTCATTGCAATAGAATCTGACTCCAATGCGCTCTGACTACAAGAACATCTCTTGCACAGTTAGTTTTGCATACTAAGTCTTGCATAGTTCGTTCTGTTTCAGTATGTTAACATTAAAAGTGGCAAATATTGCGTTGGTTCGAGCACAATTCCCACAGTAAATTAAATCAAATGTCATTACTCTCATACACATATTAAGCAGTTGTTATTGCGGTGTAGTGTAATGCTTGTGTTCCTAGCTCCAACAGTGCAGTAGTATCTAACAATTCACAACAATACACACAAATCTAAAAGCAAAATAGTGGAATTAAGAAATATATAATATTAGGAACTGAGTTGCAATGACCAAAATACAGTAGAATTGAATACAGTATATACATATTTTTTTATTTTATTTTACCTTTATTTAACTAGGCAAGTCAGTTAAGAACAAATTCTTATTTTCAATGACGGCCTAGGAACAGTGATGAGATTAGTAAAGCAGTATGTAAACATTATTAAAGTGGCCAGTGATTCCATGTCTATGTATATAGGGCAGTGCCTCTAAGGTGAAGGTTTGAGTAACCGGGTGGTAGCCGGCTAGTAATTTAACAGTCTCATGGCCTTGAGATAGAAGTTGTTTGTGAGGGTCTTAGGGGCTAAGCCAAATTTCGTAAAGGGAACGTTGAAAGTGTTTACTAACGAGGAAAAAACTCTAGAAAGTTGAGGGAAGTTCAATCTCATACTTCTCTGTGCAGCCTGATATTCCTTGTATGTGGGGCAGCTTAGAGGGAACATTGGTTCACATAAAATGTGTGTAGGACATTAATATCTTAAGTTCTGAGAACATGACCACCACATTCTGGGTAAGTTCTATTTAACATTAAGAGAATGGTCTCTTGGGAACCTTCCTTGCACATCCCAGGAAACGTTCCACTGAAAATGTTAGTTAATGACCTAATGAGAATGTTAAGGGAATGTTCTCTAACGTTTGTTGTTAGCTGGGTAGGGAGGAGTTCACCGTTATGAGAATTCACATGGTTTGTTGTTATCCACAGTACTGTCCCTGAGGCTTCTGCCTTGCTGTTAAACTATCTGTCTGACCCTCTCTTACCCATCTGACCTACCGTTATTACTATCTCTATTTATATCACTCACTCCCCCGATCTCTCTCTCTCTCTCTCTCTCTCTCTCTCTCACTCACTCCCCCGATCTCTCTCTCTCTCTCACTCCCTCCCCCTCTCTCTCTGTCTCCATCTCTCTCGCCCTCTCTTTCTCTTTCTCTTTCTCTCTCTGTTTCTCTCTCTCTCTCTCTCTCCGTATATCTTTTCACTCTCACAGAGCAACCCTCTCAGAGTTCTGCCTCACTCGTGTTTCCCTGTCTGTTAGCCCCACAGCCAGAGACAACACACCACACGTAAGCGATATATTCTCTCTCTCTCTCTCTCTCTCTCTCTCTCTCTCTCTCTCTCTCTCTCTCTCTCTGTCTCTTCTGCTCTTTCTCTCTCTTCTCTCTCTTTCTCTCTTCTCTCTCGTTATATGTTGTAGTAGCCTGCAGGATTGTTTTCACTATAAACAGAAGTATAAACAGAGATTAAGAGCTTGCTTAATATGCTGTACCAGCATGTATACACTAACGTTAGTACACAGAGTCAAAACCAAAACAAATGAATTTATTATAGCCATAACTAGCTGCACATGACTCTTCGAGACTTCTCTACTGCACATGACTCTTAGAGACTTCTCTACTGTGCACATGACTCTTAGTGACTTCTCTACTGTGCACATGACTATTAGTGACTTCTCTACTGCACATGACTCTTAGAGACTTCTCTACTGTGCACATGACTCTTAGAGACTTCTCTACTGCACATGACTCTTAGTGACTTCTCTACTGTGCACATGACTCTTAGAGACTTCTCTACTGTGCACATGACTCTTAGAGACTTCTCTACTGTGCACATGACTCTTGGAGACTTCTCTACTGTGCACATGACTCTTGGAGACTTCTCTACTGTGCACATGACTCTTGGAGACTTCTCTACTGTGCACATGACTCTTAGAGACTTCTCTACTGCACATGACTCTTGGAGACTTCTCTACTGTGCACATGACTCTTAGAGACTTCTCTACTGCACATGACTCTTGGAGACTTCTTTACTGTGCACATGACTCTTGGAGACTTCTCTACTGTGCACATGACTCTTGGAGATTTCTCTATTGTGCCAATGCCAACATCGTGAGTCGCTCCCTCGTTTCTCACATCATCAAGCGAGGGAGGAGAGGTGATTTTTCTGAAAACTGCATGAAGATGAAATYACTCACACTTAGCCCTGCCAGGACCTGAATTCAATGACAGGACTTTAGGGACAGAGGAAAAGGAGGCAAGCAGAAAAGAAGGTCCTACAATAGATGTGTTTGTTCTTAAATGTGTGAACAGAGAGAGCCATGAACACTAGTCTACTGTAAAACTACTAACACCTGAACACTAGTCTACTGTAAAACTACTAACACTGTAGGTCAAGAGGAGGGCCAGAGTCTATCAGTGTGATGGTTGAGAGGAGTGCCAGAGTTCTCTCAGTGTGATAGGTTGAGAGAGAGTGCCAGAGTTCTCTCAGTGTGATAGTTTGAGAGGAGTGCCAGAGTTCTCTCAGTGTGATAGGTTGAGAGGAGGGCCAGAGTTATCTATCTCAGTGTGATAGGTCAGGAAGGGCCAGAGTTCTCTCAGTGTGATAGGTCAGAGAGGGCCAGAGTTCTATCAGTGTGATAGGTCAAGAAGAGGGCCAGAGTCTCTCAGTGTGGATAGGTCAAGAGGAGGGTCAGAGTTTCTCTCAGTGTGATAGGTCAGGAGGGCCAGAGTTCTCTCAGTGTGATAGGTCAGGAGGGTCAGAGTTCTCTCAGTGTGATAGGTCAAGAGGAGGGTCAGAGTTCTCTCAGTGTGATAGGTCAAGAGGAGGGCCAGAGTTCTCTCAGTGTGATAGGTCAAGAGGAGTGCCAGAGTTCTCTCAGTGTGATAGTTGAGAGGAGTGCCAGAGTTCTCTCAGTGTGATAGGTTGAGAGGAGGGCCAGAGTTCTCTCAGTGTGATAGGTCAGGAGGATCAGAGTTCTCTCAGTGTGATAGGTCAGGAGGGTCAGAGTTCTCTCAGTGTGATAGGTCAAAGGAGGGCCAGAGTTCTCTCAGTGTGATAGGTCAAGAGGAGGCCAGAGTTTCTCAGTGTGATAGGTCAAGAGGAGGGCCAGAGTTCTCTCAGTGTGATACGGTCAAGAGGTATCCTGGACTTAAAAGCTATTTCAATAGATGTAGGGTTAATCTGTATCCAGGAAACCAGCTTTATATGTTGTCTTCATCACTGGAAGAGACATACATATAGATGATGTTTCAATATTAGAGGTAAACAGACCGACCCACCAGATGGTTCACAACTCATCAGATTAGTAGATGATGTTCTATATTAGAGGTAAACAGACCGAACCCACCAGATGGTTCACAACTCATCAGATTAGTAGATGATGTTCTATATTAGAGGTAAACAGACCGACCCACCAGATGGTTCACAACTCATCAGATTAGTAGATGATGTTCTTATATTAGAGGTAAACAGACCGACCCACCAGATGGTTCACAACTCATCAGATTAGTAGATGATGTTCTATATTAGAGGTAAACAGACCGACCCACCAGATGGTTCACAACTCATCAGAGTCAATGATTTTCTATGTCAAACCCTGATCTGTTTCACCTGTCTGTGTGCTTGTCTCCACCCCCCACCAGCTTCTCCGTCTCCCCTCCATTATCCGCTGTGTATTTATACCTGCGTTTTCTGTTTATCTGTTTTCAGTTCGTCTTGTCCCATCAAGTCCTACTAGCGTGTTCCCGTGTTTCCTGTGCTCTATTTCTCCTAGTCTTCCCAGTTCTGACCCTTTCTGCCTGTCCTGACCCTGATCCTGCCTGCCGTCCTGTACATGCCTGACTCTGATTGGATTACGACTCTTTTTCCTGCCTTGATTTACCTTTTGCCTACCCCGTGTACTTGAATAAACTCCGAGACTCGTACTATCCGCCTCCAGTGTCTGCATCTGGGTCTTAAGCCTGAGCCTTGATGTTCTATATTAGATGTAAACAGACAGAACGACCACATGGTTTAGATCAGTAAAATAAAAAATAAGTTAAATTCTCTAAGTTATGTAATAAGTCACATGATTCAGTTTGGCTTGTATTTACATAGTCTTTTCCTTTCAGTCACTACCAGACCAGAACTATACTATACAGTGTTGTGTGTGTGTGTGTGTGTGTGTGTGTGTGTGTGTGTGTGTGTGTGTGTGTGTGTGTGTGTGTGTGTGTGTGTGTGTGTGTGTGTTCCACTATTCCAATAGTAAATCATATTCCTTTCCACGCAGCACAGTAATTTAGCAGAACAGAATAAACAGCGGACAGCTAAACCCAGATAAGGCATACAGCTAAAATAACCCACCACTTAAAATCATCAAACTACTGAAATGAACCAAATAAAGCCCCATGACCTTCTGCCCCTTGCTAAAGAAATAAGTTAAGACTTGGAATGTCTTGGTAAAAAAGTGATTGCATATTATTTAAATAGAGTGTGTGCGTGTGCGTGCACGTGCGTGTGTGACCGTGTGTTGTGTGCTGGACCTGTAAAGTGCTTAAGCTGAGGATGATGTCTTGCTGGTGTTAGTAGTTTTACAGTAGACTAGTGTTCAGGTGTTAGTAGTTTACAGTAGCCTAGTGTTCAGGTGTTAGTAGTTTTACAGTAGACTAGTGTTCAGGTGTTAGTAGTTTTACAGTAGACTAGTGTTCAGGAGTTAGTCGTTTTACAGTAGACTAGTGTTCAGGTGTTAGTAGTTTTACAGTAGACTAGTGGTCAGGTGTTTAGTAGTTTTAACAGTAAGACTAGTGTTCAGGTGTTAGTAGTTTTACAGTAGACTAGTGTTCAGGTGTTAGTAGTTTACAGTAGACTAGTGTTCAGGTGTGTTAGTAGTTTTACAGTAGACTAGTGTTCAGTGTGTTAGTAGTTTTACAGTAGACTAGTGTTCAGGAGTTAGTAGTTTTACAGTAGACTAGTGTTCAGGAGTTAGTAGTTTAACAGTAGACTAGTGTTCAGGAGTTAGTAGTTTTACAGTAGACTAGTGTTCAGGAGTTAGTGTCGTAAATTTACAGTAGACTATGTTCAGGTGTTAGTAGTTTTACAGTAGACTAGTGTTCAGGTGTTAGTAGTTTTTACAGTAGACTAGTGT
>NW_019946062.1:24196-34408 GCF_002910315.2 Salvelinus sp. IW2-2015
AAGGTGTTAGTAGTTTTACAGTAGACTAGTGTTCAGTGTTAGTAGTTTTACAGTAGACTAGTGTTCCGGAGTTTAGTAGTTTTACAGTAGACTTGTAGACTAGTGTTCAGGAGTTAGTAGTTTTACAGTAGACTTGTGGACTAGTGTTCAGGAGTTAGTAGTTGTACAGTAGACTTGTAGACTAGTGTTCAGGGCTTTCCGCCTCTTGATCAGTCAAGAAAAATGACTTTAGATTCTAAACGGGAATCAGGGTCTGAATCAGATTCAGCATGCTAGTACTGGACAGTGTTGACCTATCACACTGAGAGAACTCTGACCCTCCTGACCTATCACACTGAGAGAACTCTGGCCCTCCTCTTGACCTATCACACTGAGAGAACTCTGGCACTCCTCCTGACCTATCACACTGAGAGAACTCTGGCACTCCTCCTGACCTATCACACTGAGAGAACTCTGGCCCTCCTCCTGACCAAAACAACAAAGAATATAACAAACGTGCAGTATTGCAGTGCTCAAGACAACTATACAAAAACAAGATCATACAAACAACAGGTGGGAAAAGGCTGCCTAAATATGATCCCCAATCAGAGACAACGATAGACAGTTGCCTCTGATTGGGAACCATACCAGGCCAACATAGAAAACGAAAAACTAGAATGCCCACTCTAATCACACCCTGACCTAACCAAGTAGAGAGATAAAATAATAACCTAGCCCTCCCTATATATAATAATAACCTAGCCCTCCCTATATATAATAATAACCTAGCCCTCCCTATATATAATAATAACCCTAGCTAGCTAACATTGAACCTTGTTGGTTAACTACCTGCAGATTCATGCAGGGTAGTAATGTCATTAGTTGGGATTATGGCTCATTGTTGACCTAAATAGCTAGTTAGCTCCTCTATGCAAGTAAATGTGCAAGTAACCATCGACTCCAAAATCAAATCAAATTTGATTTGTCACATGCGCCGAATACAACAGGTGTAGACCTTACAGTGAAATGGTTACTTACATGCCCTTAACCAACAATGCAGTTTGTCAAGGTAATTGAGGTAGGTAGAGTTAAAGTGACTATGCATAGATAATAAACTGAGACTAGCAGCATCGTAAAAGAGGGGGTGGGGTAAAAATGCAAATAGTCTGGGTAGCCATTTGATTAGCTGTTCAGGTAGCAGAGAAACCAGTCTATGACTACGGTGGCTGGAGTCTTTGTCAATTTGCAGGGCCTTCCTCTGATATCGCCTAGTACAGAGGTCCTGGATGGCAGGAAGCTTAGCCCCAGTGATTTAGTGGGCCATACGCACTACCCTCTGTAGTGCCTTGCGGTCGGAGGCCTAGCAGTTGCCATACCAGGCAGTGATGCAAAAAGTCAGGATGCTCTCGATGGTGAAGCTGTAGAACTTTTTGAGGATCTGGGGACCCATGACAAATCTTTTCAGTCTCCTGAGGGGGAATAGGCTTTGTCATGCTCTCKTCACAACTGTCTTGGTGTGTTTTGACCATGACAGTTTATTTGTGATGTGGACACCAAAGAGCTTGAAGCTCTCAACCTGCTCCACTACAGCCCCGTCGATGAGAATGGAGGCATGCTCGGTTTTCCTTTTCCTGTACTCCACGATCAGCTCCTTTGTCTTGATCACGTTGAGGGAGAGGTTGTAATCCTGGCACCTTACGGCCAAATCTCTGACCTCCTCCCTTTAGGCTGTCTCATCGTTTTCGGTGATCAGGCCTACCACTGTTGTGTCGTCGGCAAACTTAATGATGGTGTTGGAGTCGTGCCTGGCCATGCAGTCATTGGTGAACAGGGAGTACAGGAGGGGACTGAGCACGCACCCCTGAGGGGCCCCCGTGTTGAGGATCAGCGTGGCAGGTGTGTTGTTATCTACCCTTACCACCTGGGGGGTGGCCCGTCAGGAAGTCTAGGATCAAGTTGCAGAGGGGGTTGTCTAGTCCCAGGGTCCTTAGCTTAGTGGTGAGCTTTGAGGGCACTATGGTGTTGAACGCTGAGCTGTAGTCAATGAATAGAATTCTCACGTACCTCTTCCTTTTGTCCAGGTGGGAAAGGGCAGTGTGGAGTGCAATAGAGATTGCATCATCTGTGAATCTGTTGGGGCGGTATGAAAATTGGAGTGAGTCTAGGGTTTCTGGGATAATGGTGTTGATGTGAACCATGACCATTCTTTCAAAGCACTTCATGGCTACAGACGTGAGTGCTATGGATTAGTAGTCATTTAGGTAGGTTACCTTAGTGTTCTTGGGCACARRGACTATGGTGKTCTGCTTGAAACATGTTGGTATTACAAATGCAGTCAGGGACAGGTTGAAAATGTCAGTGAAGACACTTGCCAGTTGGTCAGCGCATGCTCGGAGTACACGTCCTAGTAATCCATCTGGACCTGTGGCCTTGTGAATGTTGACCTGTTTAAAGGTCTTACTCATATCAGCTGCGGAGAGCATGATCACACAGTCTTTCGGAACAGCTGGTGCTGTCAGTGTTATTTTCCTCGATCGTGATCACGGAGTCGTCTTAGTCCTGTATTGACGCTTTGCCTGTTTGATGGTTCGTCGGGGAGCATAGCGAGATTTCTTATAAGCGTCTGGGTTAGAGTCCCGCTACTTGAAATCGGCAGCTCTACCCTTTAGCTCAGTGCGGATGTTGCCCGTAATCCATGGCTTCTGGTTGGGGTATGTACGTACAGTCACTGTGGGGACRACGTCATCGATGCACTTATTGATGAACCCAGTGACTGATGTGGTGTACTCCTCAAAACCATCAGAATARTCCCGGAACATGTTCCAGYCTGTGCTAGAAAAACAGTCCTGTAGTTTAGCATCTGCGTCATCTGACCACTTCTTAATTGACCGAKTCACTGGTGCTTCCTGCATTAGTTTTTGCTTGTAAGCAGGAATCAGGAGGATAAAATTATGGTCCRATTTTTCAAATGGAGGGCGGGGGAGAGCTTTGTATGCATTTCTGTGTGTGGAGTAAAGGTGGTCTAGAGTTTTTTTTCTCCTCTGGTTGCACATGTAACATGCTGGTAGAAATTAGGTCAAACAGATTTAAGGTTCCCTGCTTTAATGTCCCCGGCCACTAGGAGCACCGCCTCTGGATGAAGGTTTTCCTGTTTGCTTATAGCCACATACAGATCATTGAGTGACTGACTGTTTGCTTACGGCCACATACAGCTCATTGAGTGACTGACTGTTTGCTTACGGCCACATACAGCTCATTGAGTGACTGAACTGTTTTGCTTCGGCCACATACAGCTTCATTGATGTTTTCCTGCTTTGTCTTTACGGCCACATACAGCTCATTGAGTGTTTCGACTGTTTTGCCTTTAACGGCCACCCTACCAGCTCCATTGAGTGACTGCTGTTTGCTTCGGCCACAAATCAGATATTGAGTGACTGATGTTTGCTTACGGCCACATGACAGCATGAGTGACTGACTGTTTGCCTTACGGACATCACAGCTCAATGAGTGACTGACTGTTTGCTACGGCACATCAACGCTCTTGAGTGACTGACTGTTTGCTTCAACGGCACATACAGCTCATTGAGTGACCTGACTGTTTGCTTACCGGCCACAATAGGAGCTACCAGGTTGGAGTGACTGAACTGTTTTGCTTAGCGGCCACATACAGCTCATTGAGTGACTGATCTGTTTGCTTACGGCCACATACACTCAATTGACTGACTGACTGTTTTGCTTACGGCCACATACAGCTCATTGAGTGTTTTCCTGTTTGCTTACGGCCACATACAGCTCATTGAGCATTTTATTGTTTGCTTACGGCCACATACAGCTCATTGACTGCGGTCTTAGTGCCAGCATTGGTTTGTGGTGGTAAATAGTATGGTCTTCATCGTATCATGAAATACTCTCTCCTCAGGCGAGCAAAACCTTGAGACTTCCTTAATATTAGATTTCGTGCACCAGCTGTTGTTTACAAATATGCACAGACCGCCACCCCTTGTCTTACCGGAGGTAGCTGTTCTATCTTGCCGATGCAGCGTAAAACCCGCCAACTGTATTTCATCCATGTCGTCGTTCAGCCACGACCCTTTGGTAAGTTATTCTTGATCGTAACTCGTCTATTTTGTTATGCAATGATTGTACGTTGGCTAATAGGACTGATGGTAAAGACAGATTATCCACTCGCCGTCGGATTCTTACAAGGCACCCCGACCTATGTCCCCAATATCTCCGTCTCCTTCTCATKCAAATGATGAATGGCGGGGTTTTGGGCAGTGGCGGGTGTCTGAAGTAAATCCTTTGTGTCAGACTCGTTAAATAAAAATGATTAGTCCAGTACGAGGTGAGTAATCGCATATCCAGAAGCTTTTCGTCATAAGAGATGGTGGCAGAAACATTATGTACAAAATAAGTTACAAAACACAATACCACAATTGGTTAGGAGGTCGTAAAATGGCAGCCATGTCCTCCGGCGCCATTGTACTCTCGTCTGAGTGTGCCAGAAACCGTGTACGATACACTATTTTGTAGCGCTGAGTGTCTACATTTATCCAAAGTAAAAAACACAATTTCTAATTTTGCTACATTAGACCGATTTGAACCGGTCGATCGGTCACATATATAGTATAGTTCTAACTAAAATGGGTATCTTTTTATGGTTTTCTATTTGCATCCTGTTTGCAATAAGGCACCAAAGTAAAACTGCAAAAAAATGTGACAAGTGTTCTGAATACAAAGCATTATGTTGGGGGAAAATCAAACACGATACACAAACACTGAGTACTGTTCTATTTATTTTCAAGCACGGTGGTGGCTGCATCATGTTAACAAGACAACATTGAATGTTCCTGAGTGGCCTAGTTACATTTTTGACTAGTTACATAGCTGTCTAGCAATGATCAATGACCAACTTGACAGAGTTTGAAGAATTTTTTTAAGAATAATGCGCAAATATTGTACAATCCAGGTATGAAAATCTGTTAGAGACTAACACAGAAAGACTCACAGCTGTAATCGCTGAAAATCTGTTAGAGACTAACACAGAAAGACTCACAGCTGTAATCGTGTTTTATATCTCACCAATTAAGATTATGGCTGCAGCATTGAATGACCATTTCTTGTTTTTTTTTCCCTCCTGCCTATACTTTTTGTGAATTCCGTTATAAGACAACTGTGTATTTGTGGCTCAAAGATATAAACGATAGTAGTCCGACTTTTTTTCGCTTTGGCGTCTGCGGTCGCCCGACGTCATAGCGTAGTTCGCTTGTAACATATATTTTGATTTGAATATATTTGAATTTGATTTGACCTTGGTCATTCCAATGTGCTAACTAACTAAGCGCTTGTTTATGATAAAATATTTTTTTTTCTTTATGCTTGTGTGTACTATCGTTTTAATATTGGAGCACAATACACAGTTGTATAACGGATTACAAAGGTATAGGCAGGAGAAAAAAACAGAATGGGTATATTCTGGAGACATCTTAATGGTGAGATATATCAACAACATAATCCAATCCTTCTTCTTTTACTTGGTCTCTTTTGGTGAGCTCACTCTCAATCCCAAACTGATTTTGGTGAAAGGGCTTTTATGTTACCCTGCGTGCAACAGTTCTGGAACACCTTACAAATAGTTTTAAACTGGCAGAACTTGTCCGATTGGATGTCTATAAATACTGATGAAGGATATATAGACTGATTCCTGACCGGTCAGCAGGCTTTTTAATTTGGCTGTTTATGGATTTTGTTATATTCTTGTGAATTCTATGGTTTTTACTAGATTACTTGTAGTTTTCATGTTGTTTGCCTGTAATTTTTGTAATGACTTGGTGCTGCCAATCTTGGCCAGGACACTCTTTGAAAAAGAGAATTTCAAATCTCAATGAGCCCTTCCTGGTTAATAAAGGTTAAATAAAAATAAATAAAACCCATGTCTCCCTTTTTCGTGTATTATGTATAACATTGGCATATGCCTATGAAAGTCAATTGATCACAATACGATAACAATGTTTGTATGTTTTGCTCTCCCATGCAATAGCATTTCTGATGCATTTAGAATGAATATGACTAGATGTAACCGTTGAAACAGTACTGTTCCTCAGGTCGACCTCTCCTCCTGCGACCTGGAACACGTCTCCTGTTCACATCGGATTCCATGAGATGTGGTATCTAGGTCTTCTGTATTGTGTTATGATAAATGTGTAGTATTATCTTCTGTATGGTGTCTACTGAGAAATGATGTCGTAGCTAGTGTTCTCTATGTGCTCATGATAATTATGTAGTACAGTCTCATGTGAATTGTGTCGATTGAGAATTAGCCTTGATAAGATAAGACCATGGCATGTAGTATTAGTGCCTTCGGTATTGGTCGTTATGGTAGTGGCATTAATGTGTCAGTTATCTAGTCTTTGTATTGGTCGTTAGATAAAAATGTAGTATTAGTTCTTTCTGCCTATGTGTCTATGAGCCATGAAATGTAGTATAGTCTTCACGGTTGTCCATATAATCGATTAGCTCTAGCTCGTATTGTTACGTATGAAAAATGATGTAGTATCTGTCTTCTGTATTGTGTCTATGATAAATGATGTAGTATCTAGTCCTTCTGTATTGTGTCTATGATAAATGATGTAGTATCTAGTCCTGTATGTCTTTCGAATTGTTCTTCTCGGTATTTGTGGTCTTGATAATGATGTGGTATCTAGTCTTTCTGTATTGTGGTCTATGATAATATGTTAGTATCTAGTCCTTCTATATTGTGTCTAGGATAATGATTGTGATCTAGCTTCTGTATTGTGTCTATGAAAATGAGTAGTATCTAGTCTTCTGTATTGTGTCTATGATAAATGATAAGTAATAGTCCTTCTGTATTGTGTCATGATAAAGATTATAGTAATCTAGTCTTCTTGAATTGTGTCCTATGATAATGAATGTAGTATCTAGTCTCTGTCTTCTGTATTGTGTCTAATGATCAATAGATGTACGTTATAGTCCTTTCTGTTCTTCTGTATTGTGGTCTATGATAAATGATGTAGTATCTAGTCTTCTGAATTGTGTCTATGATAAATGATGTAGTAATCTGTCTTCTGTATGTGTCTATGATAAACTGTGTAGTATCTAGTCTTCTGAAATGTGTCTATGATTAATGATGTAGTATCTAGTCTTCGTTATTGGTGTCTTATGATAAATGATATTATCTAGTCTTCTGTATTGGTGTCTATGATAATATATAGTATCTAGTCTTCATGTATTGTTGTCTATGTAAACGATGTAGTATCTAGTCTTCTGTATTGTGTCTGAGAATAATGATGTAGTAATCTAGTCTCTGATTTTGTCTATGTTAAACGTGTATTATTAAGTCTTCTGTGATTGTGTCTATGATAATGATGTAGTATCTAGTCTTCTGTATTGTGTGTCTATGATTAAATTATGTAGTAGTCTAGTCTTCTGTAATTGTGTCTATGATAAATGATGTAGTATCTAGTCTTCTATATTGTGTCTTGATCATAATGATGTAAGTATCTAGTCTCTGTATTGTGTCTATGAATGAAATGAATGTAGTATCTAGTCCTGAAATTGTGTCTATGATAAAATGGATGTAGTATCTATCTTCTGTGTTTGTGTCTATGAAAATGATGTAGTATCTAGTCTTCTGTATTGTGTCTATGATAAATATGTAGCTATCTAGTCTCTGAAATTGTGCTATGATAAATGATGTAGTATCTATCTTCTGTATTGTGTCCTGATAAATGATGTAGTATAACTAGTCTCCTGTTATTGTGTCTATGATAAATTAACAAAACCACGCCCCCCCCCCCCATTTGTCTTAGGCTAACTCTCCATTCCCACATTAAAGATCGTTTGTGAACGGCCTTCATAGGCTGCAAAAGCCACGCACACATTATGCATTGAGAGGGATTGCCAGAAAAACGAATGTAGTGGTTGTTAGATCATTGCCTTTCTTTGTACTCGTGTCCGTGGGAAAACATGCATACTGTCCGGTTTGCACACACACCGCAAACAACACACACCAGCAGACCATTCATGTGTAGTGGATGTGGTGGTATATGCGCTACCACTGCTCCAACAGGACAGGTAATAGCAGAAAGATCAAGTAAATCAGTATAAGATATATGGACAAACTATTGAAAAAAAGCGTATGACAGATGCTTGTGCTCTCTTGCTCCTGTTAGTAAGTTTTCAGAGAGCCATTTACTCACTGAATGGAATGTCTCTAGAACGAGACAGACAGACAGACAGACAAGACAGACGACAGACAGAAGACAGACAGACAGAACAGACAGACAGACAAACAACAGACACAGACAGACTCACAACACTCACAAACATGACACACACAGCACACACACAAAAAACCCAGAAACACACACACACAAACAGACCACACACACACAAACTGACACAACACACAAACAGATCACCACAAAATGCCTATCCACTGTGCGGGTTTTGGTGTTTGTTCTACACCTTTTTTTGTTTTCTTTTAGAGACGTCTTTTTATATATTTCCTTGTGTTTTAAAGTTTAATTTCACCAGCAAAGCGTTGCAAACCAGACTCTCTACGTACTCACTCTCCACCATACGTCAAGGCCACTGGCTACCACATTCTAAAATACATACTCAACGGTATATAATGTAAGCAAGCATGAGACATAAGAAAACGAAACAACATCCCGAAGGCCGAAACATAATATGTTATATATCTGTGTTTTTAAAAGCCCACTCCTAGAGACTATTTGACCTTCCTATGTTTCAGCAATACATTTAGTACGACAATTTTTTTAATACAATAAAGCGTGTGCTGTGTGTGTGTGGTGGTGTGTGTGTGTGTGTGTGTGTGTGTGTGTGTGGTGTGTGTGGTTGTGTGTGGTGTACTGACAGCAGATGCTGTCAAAGCCCACAGAATATGGAAGGGGAGGAGGGGAGAAGGGGAGGAAGGGGAGCCATATATCTGACAAAGTTGCAGCCATATAAATATTATGCATGTCTGTTACAGTGGCTGTGGATGTAGTCATTATTTCCAAGTGTTGGACGGACACCCTCACACAACAAACAAGCCCTCATTACTACATCCAAAATACATCTCTCTCTTCTTTATATCCTGCTATATCTCTCTCTCAATTCAATTCAATTCGCTTTATTGGGATGATGTAACAATGTACATATGCCAAAAAGCTTATTTTGATATTTACAAATATAAAAATAATAAAAAGAGAATCAAAAATTGTCAATGGGACAACAGTAACAACAATAACCAAGGGTTCAAAATAACCATACCATTCAACAATAACAATAAGAATACAGTAGAGTACATGTGGCAGGTTGATTGGTCTGTCAGACACTGTCCCTCAACTTATGGCAGGCAGCAATGTAGTGCGCTGCCAACCCACAGCTCTCTGCGTCCTCCCCCACAGGACGGGTAGCCTCTCTCATTAGGAGGTCTTTGGAAACCTTGAATAAGGGTTTCAAATTGAGAAAATTACACTCTCTAATTGTTTTATATTTTTGACCATTTTGTCAGGCAAAGCAGCTCGGTCCTCAGGTATCTGCTGTTGTGCCAAGTGGTTGCACAGCCTTTCCTCTACAGGGAGCCAGGTTTTCCTGTGTCTACCCTTCCTTCAAATGGCAAAGGCTGGCTCAACACTGAGCACTGTACTTGTCAAGGTTTTTCTAAGGTTTTTATCATTTTTTTATATGTACCTATGTCAAATATTTAAGCCACGGTGTCTTGTTCGATTTAGGGCCAGGATATGCACTGCATTTGCTTTTGTGTTTGGTTGGCTTGTGTTTCCAATAAGCAATGTAGTTTTGTTGGTTTGAACTGTGTTGTATTTGGTTTATTCTGATTGATTGGAGTTTTTCTGGTCCTGAGGCTTCAGTGTGTTAGTAGAACAGGTTTGTGAACTCAGCCCCAGGACCAGCTGGATGAGGGGACCCTTTCATTTGCTCAGTCTTGGCCATTGCAGGGCTTTGGTAATGATATGAGAGGGGGTCACTGTATTCTAGGTGTTACAAAAACTGAATTGCTATTTTTTGAGTTTTTATTATTAGTGGGATCTTGGCCTATATTCTGCCCCTGCATGCCTTGTTTGTGAGTTTTCTCTCGGACATGTAAGGATTACATCTTACAGAACTTCTGCATGCAGGGTTTCATGGAGTTGTCTTGTCCCATTTGATGAATATCTTGTTTTGCACGTGTACCCCAACCTCGCT
>NW_019946062.1:37398-39639 GCF_002910315.2 Salvelinus sp. IW2-2015
TCTGCGTGTGAGTTAAGTATTCGTCTGACAAGCCCAGTCCAACCGCCCCCCCCCCCCCCCTCGTCATTAATCCCCGTCTGCGTGGCTGGTCTCTCCGCTGTTGTTATATACTGTGTGGTCGGTCCCCTGGTTTAAGTAGTGCCTCTTATATATCTTACACTACCATCCTTTAAGGTGTGGTGGATACCTGGATACGTATTGAGAGTATTCATGTTGTTTTGGGATTTTTTGGTTTGTATATTTAGGGTATGGGCTTTGCAGATATGGTAAGTTGTATTGGTTATGGTTTGTTTCCCCTTAGTGTCCTTTCCAACTGTTAAATTTGAATTGTAGAGGATACTGCAAATTACCTCATTCCACATTATAGGAAGGTATGTCACACCGCCTGAGGGAGGTCTGAATACATAGTTTTAGAACCGACTCTTTGTCAGCGATTACAGCTTGTGAGTCTTTCCTGTGTTAGTCTCTAACAGTAGTGTTCAGCGATTACAGCTGCTGTAGTCCTTTTCTGTCTGTAGTCTCTAAACAGATTTCAGCGATTACAAGCTGTGAGTCTTTTCTGTGTTAGTCGTCTAACAGTATCAGCGAACAACCAACATAATCCAATCCTTCTTCTTTTACTTGGTCTCTTTTGTGAGCTCAACTCAATRTCYAAACTGATTTTGGTGAAAGGGYTTTTATGTACYCTGCGYCAWCAGTTCTGGAACACCTTACAAAATASTTTTAAACTGGAAGAACTTGTCCCGATTGGATGTCTATAAATCACTGATGAAGGATTATTAGACTGATTCCCTGACCGGTCAAGCTTTTTAATTTGCTGTTTTATGATTTTGTTATACTCTTGTGAATTCTATGGTTTTTACTAGATTACTTGTAGGTTTTCATGTTGTTTGTCTGTAATTTTTGTAATGACTTGGTGCTGCCAATCTTGGCCAGGACACTCTTGAAAAAGAGATTTCAAATCTCAATGAGCCCTTCCTGGTTAAATAAAGGTTAAATAAAAAATAAATAAAACCCATGTCTCCCTTTTTATCGTGTATATGTATAAACATTGGCAATATGCCTATGAAAGTCATTGATCACAATACGTAAACAATGTTTGTATGTTTGCTTCCCAATGTAAGCATTCCTGTGCATTGAAATATACAGTAAGTAACCGTTGAACAGTAATCTGTTCAACTCAGGTCCGACTCTCTCCTCTGACACCTGAAACACGTCTCCTGTTCATCCACGATTCCATGAGATGTAGTATCTAGTCTTCTGTATTGTGTCTATGATAAATGATGTAGTATCTAGTCTTCTGTATTGTGTCTATGATAAATGATGTTAGTTATGCTAGTCTTCTGTATTGTGTCATGTAGAAGTAACTAGTGCTTGGGATGTCTATATAAATGATTAGTATCTAGTCTTTCTGTATTGTTTGTCTATGATAATGTATGTAGATATAAGTATTTAGTCTTCTGTATTGTGTCTATGATAAATGATGTAGTATCTAGTTCTTCTGTCTACTGTAATTGTGTCTATGATAAATGATGTAGTATCTAGTCTTCTGTATGTGTCTATGATAAATGATGTAGTACTGTATCTAGTCTTCTGTATTGTGTCTATGATAAATGATTATGTAATCTAGTCTTCTTGAATTGTGTCTATGATAAATGATGTAGTATCTAGTCTTCTGATATTGTGTCTATGATAAATGATATAGTATCTAGTCTTCTGTATTGGTGTCTATGATTGATGTAGTATCTAGTCTTCTGTGATTGTGTCTATGATAAATGATGTAGTACTGTCTTCTGTATTGTGTCTATGATAAATGATGTAGTATCTAGTCTTCTGATATGTGTCTATTGATAAATGATGTAGTATCTAGTCTTCTGTATTGTGTCTATGATAAATGATTGTAGTATCTAGTCTTCTGTATTGTGTCTATGATAAATGATGTAGTATCTAGTCTTCTTGTCTTTCTGTATTGTGTCTATGATAAATGATGTAGATCTAGTCTTCTGTATTGTGTTCTATGATAAATGATGTAGTATCTAGTCTTCTGAATTGTGGTCTCATGATAAATGATGTAGTATTCTAGTCCTTTCTGAATTGTGTCTATGATAAAATTTGGTAGTATCTAGTCTTCTGTATTGGTGTCTATGATAAATGAATGTAGTATCTAGTCTTCTGTTATTGTGTTTGACTAAAGTGATAGTAAGTAATCTAGTTTCTGGTATTGGTGTTATGATATAAATG
>NW_019946062.1:43918-44869 GCF_002910315.2 Salvelinus sp. IW2-2015
TAGTGTTTGTATTGTGTCTATGATAAATTATGTAGTAACTAGTCTTCTGTATTGTGTGTCTATGATAATGATGTAGTATCTAGTCTTCTGGTATTGTGTCTATGATAAATGATGTGTATCTAGTCTTCTGTATTGTGTCTATGATAAACAATGTGTATCTTTAGTCTTCTGTATTGTGTCTATGATAAATGATGTAGTATCTAGTCTTCTGTATTGTGTCTATGAAAAATGATGTAGTATCTAGTCTTCTGTATTGTGTCTATGATAAATGATATAGTATCTAGTCTTCTGTATTGTGTCTATGATAAATGATGTAGTATCTAGTCTTCTGTATTGTGTCTATGATAAATGATGTAGTATCTAGTCTTCTGTCTTCTGTATTGTGTCTATGATAAATGATTGTATCTAGTCTTCTGTATTGTGTCTATGATAAATGATGTAGTATCTAGTCTTCTGTGTTGTGTCTATGATAAATGATGTAGTATCTAGTCTTCTGTATTGTGTCTATGATAAATGATGTAGTATCTAGTCTTCTGTATTGTGTCTATGATACATGTAACAAACACAGCCCCCCCATTGTCTTAGCTACTCTCCATTCCCACATTAAAGATCGTTTGTGAACGGCCTTCAGTAGGCTGCAAAGCCAGCACAAATTATGCATTTGAGAGGGAATTGCAGAAAAGAATGTAAGGGTTGGTTAGATTGCTTTCTTTTGTACTGTGTCGTGCGGAAAACATGCATCACTGTCCGGTTTGCACACAAACACGCAGACACACACACAGCAGACACATTCATGTGTAGTGATGTGGTGGTATATGCGTACCACTGCCTCCAACCGACAGGATAATATGCAGAGATGTTCAGTAGAATCAGTAAATAGATATATGGACAAAATTGAGCGTATGACAGATGCTTGGTGCTCCTCTGTGCTCCTCGTTAGCTAAGTTGTTC
>NW_019946063.1:0-1154 GCF_002910315.2 Salvelinus sp. IW2-2015
CAAAAGATTAAAACAGATGTTTTATTGTAATCTTGCAGATGTATCTGGACCCAGCTGACTTGAGAAACTTTCTATCATTTATTACAAAATTGGAGTGTAGAATAATAAACATATCATTATTTGGAGAATTTTGACCAAAGAATGTTTTTGTTTTATTTTCACCACAATGTGGCACTCAAATAATACATTGATTCAACACTGCAACATGCCTGTATTGTCAAATAGACCCAACTCTTTTCTCATAACAGGTTCCATATTTTTTAAAGCCCACCACCAGTTGATTAAAAGTGAGTGTGAGTGAATCTCAACAGTGTAAAGCAAGCTATAATATGTTTGCCCTTATGTTCCATTTATTGGTGAATTGTTAGACTTAAAGGGTTGTATGATGAATGAGCCAAGATCTGACAATTGCATTCTGTCTCCATATAAACTCACAAAAAAAGAAACGTCCCTTTTTCAGAACCCCGTCTTTCAAAGATAATTCGTAAAAATCCAAATATCTTCATTGTAAAGGGTTTAAACACTGTTTCCCATGCTTGTTCAATGAACCATCAACAATTAATGAACATGCACCTGTGGAACGGTCGTTAAGACGCTAACAGCTTACAGACGGTAGGCAATTAAGGTCACAGTTATGGTAACTTAGGACACTAAAGAAGCCTTTCTACTGACTCTGAAAAACACCAAAAGAAAGATGCCCAGGGTCCCTGCTCATCTTGCAGCATGCCTAAGGCAAGTTTCCGGCAGGAGGCATGAGGACTGCAGATGTGGCCAGGGCAAATAAATTGCAATGTCCGTACTGTGAGACGCCTAAGACAGCGCTACAGGGAGACAGGACGGACAACTGATCGTCCTCACAGTGGCAGACCACGTGTAACGACACCTGCACAGGATCGGTACTTCCAAACATCACACCTGCGGGACAGGTACAGGATGGCAACAACCACTGCCCGAGTTACACCAGGAACGCACAATCCCTCCATCAGTGCTCAGACTGTCCGCAATAGGCTGAGAGAGGCTGGACTGAGGGCTTGTAGGCCTGTTGTAAGGCAGGTCCTCACCAGACATCACCGGCAACAACGTCTCCTATGGGCACAAACCCACCGTAGTTGGACCAGACAGGACTGGCAAAAAGTGCTCTTCACTGACGAGTC
>NW_019946063.1:6868-9276 GCF_002910315.2 Salvelinus sp. IW2-2015
CAGAGACACATTATTCAATTTCTGTTAGTCACATGTCTGTGGAACTTGTTCAGTTTATGTATCAGTTGTTGAATCTTGTTATGTTCATACAAATATGTTAAACATACACATGTTAAGTTTGCTGAAAATAAACGCAGTTGACAGTGAGAGGACGTTTCTTTTTTTGCTGAGTTTATTTTGAAGTGTAAGTTCGGGAATGGGGTTCAGATGAGTTAAGTGTCAATAGGTCAGAGGTCAGGGGAGCTTTGATTCCCAACTTGACAAGGGAGGACTGTTTATGGGCAGAGACATGGAAAGAGGGAGAGACGGCGGAATACACTGCTTTGACAAACATTTTTAGCCACTTGTCCTTCGATATTACAATGACAGAAGAGGTTAGCACAAACAACAAACACTCCCTCCCCGATAGAAGAGCACTAAAATGTACAGATCTTTTTTTTTTTACCATGCTGCGCGATGCTCCTCAGCTCAGCAACAAAACAATAACAGCTGTGGTGTGGTGGTGTTGGGGATGAATCAGAATTAGTTGGGTAACATAGATAAGATGTTTTATTTTCATCATATGCTTGTGAGATACTTGTCATTAGAATGTTTCACTTCTCAGCTAGGGCTTAGTCACTTGGGGCCCAGAGAGGGGAGAGGTCAGGCTTGTCTTCATATGTCAATGTATCTGTTAAACCATGTGGTGCTATGCAGAATATCAGAAGGGGAGGAGGACAGAATGGAACATTGTCTTCTTATGGGAATGTGTCTATAACTATTCCTAAAATATGTGAAGGGATGGCGTGATTAATGGGGAACCAGTTAGGTATCTCATACAATGTCTGTACGCCAGTCACTCCCTCCTTTTGTCATTGGGGGGAGGAGTTTGGCAGTGTCTGKAAACATTGTATTACCCCTTTGATGTTGCCCTTATCTTGACCTAGTRTATGACCTAAGAGGCTCACTGTCTTCAGTGAGCTTGTCAAGGAGGGGGTGTATTTGAGATGGGAGTATCTAGAATTGACAWTTGATATATGCCATTGGATGAGGTAATGTTTTAGTACTATGAAGTACCAAGAACGAGATAAGAACCTTGTTTAGGAGACCAAACTGAACGATAATGTATAGCGAATGCTGTCTAGCTATGGGATACTTCTCTCTCAAGTAAAAGTCTTTCTTTGTGAACAGTTCCTATTATCTGTGGTTTGTCATGTCGACTAGGGGGTGGATCTTTGCTATAAAATATCTCAGTTGCCATTATGTTGGCCACTCTCAACTTTTCATTAGAGATACTGAAATGTTGAAAGTCAAATGCTATTGCAAAAGCTTTATTATTAAAGGTAAAGTTTAAGTATAACTCTGACTGGTGTGTGGTTTGCTCTCTCATCATTTGGTAATACAGGAAATTGCCACGACATTTGGCGACGAGGATGGGATGTGAATCTTCACTCGGTGACCGCTCCTGACGACGTAGGTAAATCGTGCACAAGGGATCCCTCAAACTTGGGATCTCAGGGAGACCACACTTCGGGAACGGAGCAGATGGACCAACCTAAGATCTGAGAGGCAGCGAGCCGAGTGGATACCACATCCCGAACATGGTAAAAAAAAAAAAAAAAGTTGAGGTGAGCAAACCACACTTGAAGTTGAGTTTTTTAACAAAAGCCTCTGTTACGTGGGCTCTGAGTGTGTTCTTGTGTGAGGGGGGCACCTTGGAGGCGTAAGCAGGGCCGAGTCGGAGGAGAGTAATCTGAGAGTTTGTGGACTCAAAGATACTTTGCCACTGGTCGGTTGCAGGCGACCTAGAGCCGTCCTGACACTGAATTGATCACAGTGGGGATTGGTGCGGTCTGTGGGGGTGAGGGGCCAGGGTGACTGTGTGTTCTGTGTAAAACACGGTACTTGGTGAAGCCCTATTGGAAGAAGGGCCTCATTCTGAAAGTGTCTGTGTGACTGTCTAAGTTACCCTCAGAAGTGGTGAATTCCAATTATTTTAAATGTGCTAGCCAGGTATGCCCTGGGTTACTCTGTGTGAGTGTTTTGTTTTGTAGGAGCGTTCTGTGTGGGCGCGGTAGGTTGACTCTGTGTGCGTAACCTTTCAATTATGTTCTGATGTTCTGTGTGGACATCTGACCAGTTCTGTGTGAGCATCTGACCAATCCTGTGTGGGTGATCATTAAAGTTCTGTGTGAGTACTTAAGGAATTTCTGTTATAACTGTTTTTCTCTCCCTGTGTGTGTGTGTGTGTGTGTGTGTGTGTGTGTGTGTGTGTGTGGTGTGTGTGTGTGTGTGTGTGTGTGTGTGTGTGTGGTGTGTGTGTGTGTGTGTGTGGTGTGTGTCGTGTGTGTGTGTGTGTGTGTGTGTGTGGTGTGTGTGGTGTGTGTGTGTGTGTGTGATAAGGAGCTTGGGTGCGGCGGGGAGCAAAG
>NW_019946063.1:13937-15078 GCF_002910315.2 Salvelinus sp. IW2-2015
GGCAGGGTATTGTAGGGCGTGGTTACCTGACTATGCTGAGGTGGTGCAGCCGCTTGCTGACCTTATTTATGGCCACAAAATGGCTATGATTGACAGAATTAAGTGGACACCAGAGGGACTGACTGCTCTGACCAGACTGAAACAACTCATTACTACTTCTCCCTGTTTGGGACTCCCTGACCATTCTAAACCTTTTAACCTCTTTGTTTGTGAGAAAAATGGTTTTATGTCATCTGTTTTAACACAGGAACATGGAGGAAAGCAGTGCCCGGTTGGGTATTATTCCAAACAGCTGGACAGTGTGGCCAGAGGTCTGGCTTGTTGTTTGAGAGCTGTGGCTGCTGCTACTGAAGCTGTGTCGGCTTGTGCAGACATTGTTGCCTAGTGTGAACTCACTGTACACGTTCCTCATGCTGTACATGCTCTTATTTCACAGGCAAAGACGGCCCATCCAACACCAGCTCCACTGCTCCATTATCAGAATGTTCTTCTGACAATGTGTCATGTGACCCTGAAGAGGTGCACTGTGTTAAATCCTGCTACTTTGTTGCCCACCGAGGATGATGGAGAGCCGCATGACTGTGCTGCTCTGGTGGAGCTTGTCTCTAAACCAAGGTCGGATTTAACTGATGTCCCTTTGCAAAATGCACATTTGGAACTGTTTGTAGATGGCTCTGCTCAGCGCTCTGAGAAAGGAGAACCATTGGTTGCGTATGCGGTTACTACTGCCTCAACCACACTGGAACGTGCTAAATTACCCACCCACCTTTCTGCTCGAGCAGCAGAACTCTCTGCACTCACTAGAGCTTGCATATTAGCTAAAGGCCAGTCTGCTACTATCTATACAGATAGCAGATATGCCTTTGGTGTGGTACATGATTTTGGTACTCTGTGGAAACAGCGTGGCTTCCTGACCTCCTCTGGTAAGACAATCTCTCATTCAAAACTTGTTGATAACTTGCTAAAAGCTATTTTTCTCCCTTCTGAAATTGCTGTTTGTAAGTGCCTTGCTCATGCTAACTCTTCCGACCCTGTCTCCAAAGGTAATGCTATGGCTGACTTGGCAGCTAAGGCAGTAGCTGTCTCCTTGGAGGAACCTGTGTTACAGATGGCTTTACTTCCTGATCATAACCTCTTCTCT
>NW_019946063.1:16128-21333 GCF_002910315.2 Salvelinus sp. IW2-2015
CAAAATGTGTGATTTGTATGACTAACAACATGGGAAGAGGGATTCCGATGTCACTGTCGGCTCATCCAACCCCTGAAGGACCATTTGAACACATAATGATGGATTTATTGAACTCTCTCCTTGTCAAGGTTACAAATATTGTCTGGTGATAGTGGATGCCTTCTCCAAGTGGGTAGAGGCTTTCCCATGTCGACATTCCACTACTATAGCAGTAGCCAAGAATCTCCTTAGGGAGATCATCCCAAGGTGGGGGTTACCATCTAAATTAACCAGCGACAATGGCTCCCACTTTGTAAACCTGGTGATACAGAACTTGTCTGCAGAAAGACCTCAGGACCCATTGTAGCTATAGGCCGCAATCCGGCGGTTTAGTTGAACGCGCTAATCAAACTCTAAAATCTAAGATGGTGAAGCTTATGGCAGAGACAGGGCTTTCTTGGGTCACTGTGATGCCCCTGGCTCTGATGTACATGCGAGGGTGGCCCCACAGAACCACTGGATTGGCTCCTCATGAGGTTCTGACAGGTAGACCAATGAGGATGATTAATTCTCCCTTCCCACAGAACAAGCTGACACTGATGGGCTGTGACGATGACATGGTAAGTTATTGAACTGCTCTAAACAATGTTCTGAGGGCTATTTTCCCCAGGGTGAAAGCGTCTCTACCCCAGCCTCTGGTGGGGATCCTGCACAAACTGCAACCAGGTGACTGGGTGGTGGGGAAAGACCTGAGACGAAAGCATTGGAACCAGCAGAGGTGGACTGGACCATACCAGGTGATTCTGATTACCCCCACTGCTGTTCACGTAGCTGAGAGGTCTACTTGGATCCATGCCAGCCACTGCAGGAAGGTGCCATACTGCCCACCAGACCCTGAGGATGGAGGACCAGAGACGCCGGAAGTCACCGCCTATATGGCCATGGGAGGATCAGGCCCAGACTCTACACATAATGTTTCTTGCTCTTGTCTTGAGCCTTCTCATTACAGTTGCCATATGGACAGTGACTCAAGGACAACCGGTCCTGGAAAGACAACATGGTACGGACTCGACTAATGACCGTTCAGTCCCATGGCGGGACTTAAATAACAGCCACTCCAGCTCGAGCCAACGGCAGGCTCAGGACAGGAGTCCAGCAAACAATAGCCGCTCCCATATCGAAAGAAGAAGAAGGTCGATGCATCCACTGGATGAGCATCACAGTAGGAATCACGAGGGAAACACTTGGTGGTCACTGCTTAACTATACAGTAAAGACTGAACTGATGTTAGGAAATACCTCCTGTTATGTATGTAGCTTGTTTCCACATTCAGCGATCTCCCCATTCTTACAGTATTCAGTAGAGGTCAGCATTAATGACACTATGTGCACTAGAAGTGCTCTTGTCCAATGAGAACACAGGGGGTCAACCCTCACTAGGTAGAACACTGAGGGATAAATGCATATAGGCTAGGATATCATTTGGAATCCCTGCCGTAAATTTGACCACTGCAGGTTTTCTATGATAAGACCAGAGTTGCAAGCCACTCGACTCATGGCAACACAAATAGGGTGCACTTGACATGTTGCTAGCACGTGAAGGAGGGGTGTGTCAAATTAATAGGAGATCACTGCGTGTACATTCATACCCCAGGGAGATGACAAATTTGACTATTGTAGTGGAACATTTGAAAGAGCTTAGTGGTGTTCTCGAAAGGGAACACCACCTGACATCGGACTGGAATCCTTAGGATGGTTCAGTAGTTGTTTGGTGCTTGGGGAGCGACTATTTTCCACTGGTGCATCTATGGTCTCAATTACTCGATTGCTCTGTTGCTAATTATCATTGTTGTGAAGAAATTGTTTAATAAAGTGGTTTGAATGTTGTTCTTACTATGCCCCTGCTTGCAAATGAAGTAGGTGTAGATGAAGAATCTGAGATTGATTGGACGACAATCAGGTGAACACAGTGAAATAATTCTCACTGGACAGTGATATAGAGGGTTCACAGTAATGAATGATTTCCCTGACCTATTCCCTATCTCTAACTATATCTCTGATAGCGGGGAACCCAATTCTGAGCATGAGGATCAGAGGGATGACTGCCTATATGTGTGATGGCCTTGTTTAGACACTGTTCTCCTGTAATTTAGGGAGCATTTATGTTTCTGTTATTTTTTATTTCTATTACTCAACAAATGTTATTATTCTGTGTGATTAAAACTTGTGCAAGTCTGCCTTGTGGTATTAAAGGTTGTAACTTAGTTTCTGAAGGGATTTGTTCCCTATATCCTTAAATTTGAAGTATGTATTTTTTTATTTTCATATACTCTGCAACTACTGTTAGTAAGGTACCATGTTACTGTCTGACTTCTTCAGAAGGAGGAAGTCCTTGAAAGGGGAAAGTTGGGGATGAATCAGAATTAGTTGGGTAACATAGATAAGATGTTTTTTTTTCAATCATATGCTTATGAGATACTGTCATTAGAATGTTTTCCCTTTGGACTATAGGGGTTGCAGTTTGCATTTCAGCCTAGGGCCTTAGTCACTTGGGGCCCAGAGAGGGGAGAGGTAGGCTTGCTTCATATGTCAATGTATCTGTTAAACCATGTGGTGCTAATGCAGAATATCAGAAGGGAGAGGACAGAAGAAACATGTCTTCTTTGGAATGTGTCTTAACTATTTCCTAAAATATGTGAAGGGACTGCGTGAATTAATGGGGGAACCAGTTAGTTATCTCATACAAGTCTGTACGCAGTCCACTCCCTCCTTTTGTCATTGGGGGGAGCGAGTTTGGCAGTGTCTCGTAAACATTGTATTACCCCTTGTTATGTTGCCCTTATCTTGACTAGCTGTAGTGACCTAAGAGGCTCACTGTCTTCAGTGAGCCTTTGTCAGGAGGGGGGTGTATTTGAGATGGGAGTATCTAGAATTGACATTTGATATATGCCATTGATGAGGTAATGTTTATTTAGTACTATGAAGTACCAAGAACGAGATAAGAACCTTGTTTAGGAGACCAAACTGAACGATAATGATAGCGAATGCTGTCTAGCTATGGGATACTTCTCTCTCAAGTAAAAGTCTTTTCTTTGTGAACAGTTTTCCTATTATCTGTGGTTTGTCATGCGACTAGGGGGTGGACTCTTTGCTATAAAAGATCTCAGTTGCCATTATGTGGCCTCTCTCAACTTTTCATTAGAGATACTAAAATGTTGAAAGTCAAATGCTATTGCAAAAGCTTAATTATTATTAAGGTAAAGTTTGAGTATAACTGACTGGTGTGTGGTTTGCCTTCTCATCATTTGGTAATACAGAAATGCCACGACAGTGGCCAGTGGCGCTGTTTGCCCTACGCGGATTCCATCTTTAAGGCTCTCCTGGAGGATGGTTGGCCACCCTTCATAGCTATAAATATTGCATCATTAAGCCTATAATTACAGTTGTGGCCAAAAGTTTGAGAATGACACAAATATTAATTTTCACAACGTTGTGCTGCTTCAGTGTCTTTAGATATTTATGTCAGATGTTACTATGGAATACTGAAGTATAATTACAAGCATTTCATAAGTGTCAAGGCTTTTATTGACATTACCATGAAGTTGATGCAAAGAATATTGCAGTGTTGACCTTCTTTTTCAAGACCTCTGCATTCACACCTGGCATGCCTGTCAATTAACTTCTGGGCCACATCCTGACTGATGCGCAAGCCATTCTTGCATAATCAATGCTTTGGAGTTTGTCAGAATCAGTGGGTTTTTTGTTTGTCCACCCGCCTCTTGAGGATTGACCACAAGTTCTCAATGGGATTAAGGTCTGGGAAGTTTCCTGGCCATGGACCCAAAATATCGATGTTTTTGTCCCCGAGCCCACTTCGTTATCAACTTTTGCCTTATGCAAGGCATGCTCCATCATGCTGGAAAAGGCATTGTTCTCACCAAAACTGTTTCTGGATGGTTTGGGAGAAGTTACTCTCGGAGGATGTGTTGTGTACCATTTCTTTATTCATGGGCTGTGTTCTTAGGCAAAATTGTAAGTGAGCGCCACTCCTTGCTGAGAAGCAACCCACACATGAATGGTTCAGGATGCTTTACTGTTGGCATGACACAGGACTGATGGTAGCGCTCACCTTGTCTCTCCGGACAAGCTTTTTTCCGGATGCCCCCAAACAATCGGATAAGGGATTCATCAGAGAAAATGACTTTACCCCAGTCCTAGCAGTCAATCCCTGTACCTTTTGCAGAATATCAGTCTGTCCCTGATGTTTTTTCCTGGAGAGAAGTGGCTTCTTTGCTGCCCTTCTTACACCAGGCATCCTCCAAAAGTCTTCGCCTCACTGTGCGTGCAGATGACCACCACACTTCCTGCTGCCATTCTTGAGCAAGCTCTGTACTGGTGGTGCCCCGATCCGCGCAACTGAATCAACTTTAGGAGACGGTCCTGGCGCTTGCTGGACTTTCTTGCGGAGCCTGAAGCGCTTCTTCACAACAATTGAACCGCCTCTCCTTGAAGTTCTTGATGATCCAGTAAATGGTTGATTTAGGCCACAATCTTACTGGCAGCAATATCCTTGCCTGTGAAGACCTTTTGTGCAAAGCAATGATGACGGCACGTGTTTCCTTGCAGGTAACCATGATTGACAGAGGAAGAACAATGATTCCAAGAACCACCCTCCTTTTGAAGCTTCCAGTCTGTTATTTGAACTCAATCAGCATGACAGAGTGATCTCCAACCATGTCCTCGTCAACACTCACACCTTGTTAACGAGAGAATCACTGACATGTCAGCTGGTCCTTTTATGGCAGGGCTGAAATGCAGTGGAAATGTTTTTGGGGGATTCGTTCATTTGCATGGCAAAGAGGGACTTTGCCAATTCATCTGATCACTCTTCATAACATTCTGGAGTATATGCAAATTCCCATCATACAAACTGAGGCAGCAGACTGAAAATTAATATGTGTCATTCTCAAAACTTTTGGCACAACTGTACAACCAATACTTTATATTTCTTTAAAATAATTTACTCATTCAATGAATCAGGGATCAAATGGATTTAAGGCTATTCAAAGCAAGGTAACTAAGACGTGTTTATCTATAACCTTGTAAGGCTCAAATATTCTGGTTTCAGTGGAGATCTATTGACAGCATGGGAGGTATTGTCAACTAGGCTATTCTAAGAATATATTTTAAAAGTTGTTAGAATGACATAGCCAATGTTTGAACAGAG
>NW_019946063.1:23351-35474 GCF_002910315.2 Salvelinus sp. IW2-2015
GGGAATTCCAGCTTTCCACACAGATTTATTTTTCAGCTCCCAATATTCAGCGCTGTAGAGACGGTTGGTCTCTACAGGAGTATGTGGCATTGGTTTATTAAAGATGGAATCTGCAGTAGGGGGAAACGGCTCCAATGGCCGCCCTTCCACCGTTCCTATCATTTTTGTTGATAAGCTGAGGAGCGTCACACAGCATGTTACATTTTTCTACGGACGCCGCCTTACGGATTCCAGCTTTAAGGCACCAGTTCATCAATTGCTTGTCGGTCATTTGCAGTTTGAGTACCTGTGACATTAATACATGATAATGTTAAATAGATAACTGCCGAGATAACTAGCCAGGCTACACGATATGTAGTTAGTTGTTATGTAGTTATCTAATTAGTCTGTTTATCATTATTTTATAGGCTAGGCCTACCTGCTGCAATGTCTCTCTCTTCTCTGGCCGACTCACACTGGCACACATGCAGGTGATGCACACAGCTGCACACCATGACTTTTCCAGGATTTTGATGACTGTACAAACCCTGTTTGCTGACCAAAATGTGCGTTACCTGTGTAAATAACTCACTAATTAGCACCGAATATCAACACGTGCACACACTGCTACACACAGCTCTTTGCTTTGTTCTCAAAAGCTCACAACCCGAGATGATTGAAAGACTGCTTCTACCTGTCAATTCAATACAATCCTACTGGATGCAGTCTTCAGAAATTGGGAGAACAGCAATATATCGCATTCAGGAGGGACAATGATCCAACTCTGATCCAATTGTAATTGTTTGATATTGCAATGTTTTTTGTGTGATTGTTTTACTTGTCCATTCGGACATCTCAAATCTATATTCTTCTTGTCCAACTTGCTTTTTACTATTTTTTTTACACGCGTTAATGTCAAGCCCTGGAGAAGGATGGAGAGACATGTCATATTTACAGTCTTTACTAGTAAGAGCCCATGTGCGAACTACAGTGCCTATGTAGGTTTATGTAACCTCCAGCCTTCAAGGCACGCAAGCCTGGGTCTCGCCTGATGTTGGCGGCTGACACAGAAGTGTGAAGACAGGGGACGTGGCGGGGAGGAGGGTTCCTCATGGTGGGGGTGCCATAGGGTGAACAAAGAGACTCTGTCTGTTCCCTGGTTTAAGTGTTTGCTGTCAAACCAGCAATTACGAGTAGGGGAGTTTTGAACAGGTTTTCGATTGCATTCGCTAAAATAAACCCTACCCTCATACTTTGATAAATGTTGTTACCACATTAAATGATGTAGTAAGTAACCATGTGTCAGTTGTGACTGGTTGTGATGCTTCAGGGAGTCAATAAATTCAGTTTCTTTGCTCACACAGCTTGGCCTACAGGACATGAGTAACTACACTGACATGAGTAACTCACACAGCTTGGCCTACAGGACATGAGTAACTACACTGACATGAGTAACTCACACAGCTTGGCCTACAGCGGACATGAGAGTAAACTACACTGACATGAGTAACTCACACAGCTTGGCCTACAGGACATGAGTAACTACACTGACATGAGTAACTCACACAGCTTGGCCTACAGGGCATGAGTAACTACAGTAACTCTTACTGCTTATTATGATAGCTTGAGTAAAGAGTTAAACCTTTTTTTAGTAGTCATGTTTTTCATAATTTTCCAGGATTGATGGACGTGCTTTGGTCTGTAACCTTTATAAAGTCATATGGGGTGAGAGAAGGGACAGGGAGGCAGAGAGAGAGGGAAACAGAGCGACTTGCGAAGTAGAGAAAGAAAGTGATTTGAGAGAGGGAAAACAGATGGGAAGATTGCATTTTGGAGAGAAACTGAGCGAGAGAGGAGGAGGAGTGCAAGGCAAATCTTTTTTTGTGTGTGTCTGGATAGAAGGGAGCCTCTTATACCCCTCACAGCATGAGCTTGGCCCGGGCTGCGGCCCAGTCTCGTCTGCACAGCAGGAGCCTTTCCTGAGCAGGCTGCCCAGGGGAGGGGCACCTGCTCCAGGCCCAAACACTGGCTGAGAGAAGGGTCTGGAGGGTGGGGCGGAGGGGCGAGGGGATGGAAAGACACTCAACAGTTCCAGGAAATAGACGTGCTGGATTTATGAAACTCTCAGGTAACAGAGCGACGCTCCTGAAAGAAAATATTTGTCTTCTTGCTCTCCCTGCAGACGAGAGGATAGGAGGACAAAGACACCCGTCTCGGTGTGAAATAAGACTTTTCTGTGGAGAGCAGGAGGCAGAAGTTATGGTTGGACCCGACCTGCAGGCGCTGGTTACCACCAACACAAACCCACAGTTTATGGATTGGCTAAGCCTCCGACTGAGGCAATATTTTCCGCCGGTTTGGTTGGGTTGAATAAACACAACGTGTTTGAAGTTTATCAAACACTCAGTCATCCCAGCAGACGTGAGGGATAACTTAATCATCTGATATATGGAGTATGAGAATACACTGACACCCACGGCCTGTCCAATATGCCTGAGGCGGGCAATATTCAACGACCAACTCCACTGCCAGTACTGTCAAATCCCCAATGGCGAAAATGGAGTGAAATGTCTGTTTTGGATGAGCTTCAGTTTAACCCTCCATTTCTGTCATTTTGCTGTAAGTTTGTGATCCGTGGAGCACATTCCCACATGAACCCTACATTCGTCCCAAGAACATGCCAATATGTTTTTCTTTGTACAGCGTCTCTGTCTGTCAAATATGCTGTATCTCTACTATAACGTCTAGTCCGAGAGCCCAGTTGGACTAAGAAGGTCTCTGAGACCGACTAGTTGTCTGTGACAGTAAGGGTCTCAAGGTGGATGGCTATTGCATTAACTTCACAGAAGAAGCACCCCCCACAGGGCGCACAGGGCGCTGGGTAATAACTGCGGTGGGAACGTCACGCTCCGAGGTAAGCCAGGTAAATGGAAACACATGGCGGCAAACCCCGAGACTTCAGGAGAGGCTCCCAACCATACAGACAGAACGGCCAGGACGCACATTCAGATGGCTAGAACAGTTCTGAAGTCCACAAKAATTTCCACAGTTCACCCATATCGCCGTGAATGTGTAATTTGTTGACATCACATAATTATTGGAGACTTATCGTGGATAGCGATCTGTCAAAACTAACTTTAATTGGTTTTGGATGTCTCCAGAGGGTGTTGTTGCTGTGTATGTTGATAAAAGTACCCTGGAAAAGGGCGTTTGCCCATCAGCCAACCAATCCAACGAGCTACTGCTCACTAATGTTTCTCATCATCAGTGTTTTAGGGGTCAGGTGTTACCAATATGTCTCTTAGTTACAGGACTTACCAGCTCCCTCCTTACCCCCTGTGTAGGTCCACTCTCTCTGCGGATTTGAGATTCCCCTTCATTTAGGCCTTTCTGAATAGTAACCGAGAAAACTTTTAGGGACTGTACGTTATTTATAATGAATGATAACTGAAGAAAATCGGACCTGAAAATGGATGGCCCTCCTTCAATAAAATATATTTTTACCCGACCCTCCCTGAACGCTTAAAAAAAAAACAAGTGACCCTCCACTATACCCATAATAACAATTAAAACAATGTGGATAGCAGAGAACATGTCTACCATTTACCCTCACTCCTAGGACAGACCAGAGCCTTAGATGCAGTTTTAGAAACTGTTTTTTATTTTGTAAGCATTACATGGCAAAGTGGCAGAAAGTTGTGATTGGCAGACCACCGTTGACAAGGGTGAGAAGATCTCCATAATAATAAAAGCACGGCATGAATCTATCATCTTATTTGCGGTCTGAGAAACTAGACTTTAAAAAAGAGTATAGTCTAAGTTTGGAACAGTGCTAAAGTTGTCCATCAACTGTAAAAATGGAACGCAACAGAACCAGTTACATCTGAAGTATCTGATCATACATGAATTCAAGAATTCATGTAATATCATCAGGTAGGCCTACAGTATATGCACTTGTACATTTACAAATGTATTCTATTATATTCCATGATGTTGTTATCACAAAATAGATGTGTGTTTACTGTGATTAGGGCATGGGAATATAAGAGCATCTGTTAGGCTAAATTAACAACTAGGCATGCATGGCTCACCGCATGATCCTCAAACCAAAGACTGGCCAAACTCATGTTTCTAAAAGTGAATTCAAAGGCATTGTAGAATGACTCTATAGCCTAATAAGACATTTTTCATTTCATTATTATTTAATTCTAAGTAAAAAATAAGGTAATTGTTTATAGCCTAAATGCAAAATATATAGGCATGTTGTTAAAGTCCTGTAGTTGAAATGCTGAGCTCTCCAGTCAGCCTGTAGCATGTCACAAATGCTTCACAATTGATTTCTTAAATGGTGGCTTTAGCTATATCACTGGACAATATTTTCGTACACATCATTGCCTTTTATAAAATTCTGTTGGCTGGGAGTCTCTGACTACCAAAAGGGCCCAACATTGGCTGCTATTTGTATATAAAACAGTTCTCCAGAAACTCCCTAGCTACCTCACTTCTTAATTGGAAATAAAGCCACCAGACTCGCTCTCAAGACTGAATAGTTCTAGAGGTTCCTCTGGTCTCCACAGAGTTCAGGAAGATTGCCTTTAGTTATTGTGCCCTTAGCGCATGGAATGACATGCAGCCCACTTTGAGGCTTGACTCTCTGGTCTGGAAGGGTCAGGTTGGGACTTTCATGAGGAATGTGGTGAAGGAGAAATGCACTTGTTTTGATTGATGTGTAATTTTATCTGCTGCTTTTGAATTTGATTTGTTGAAATGTGAAATTGTAAATTGATTGTGTTGTTTTGATTCTGATTATGTTGATTTATTTGTAATGCCCGGGGTGTAGTGGAGGAAGAAGTCAGACGCAGGAGACAGAAAGTTCAGAGTAGCATTACTACTTTAATCACCACATAGGTGAAAACGACGCCACTTAAAACAAATGCCCCAAAACACAGGGGAACTAAACAGTTCCGAAAATAACCAACGTACACGAACAACCGTGGCTACAGGCGTGTACGACAGTACACATCAAACAATCCCGCACACCCAGCAGGCGGGCGGGCTGGGTAATAAAGCCCAACTAATAAACCTAATTACAAACAGGTGTAACTAATAAACAGACAAGGAGGGGGAGGGAAAAAATCTGTGGCAGCTAGTAGGCCGGTGACGACGAACGCCGAGCGCCACCCGAACAGGGAGGGGAGCCACCTTCGGTAGGAGTCCTGACATTATTGTTCCCAGGGAAACCTTCAAAATGAAACCCTGGTCTCAATGGGTTTCCCCTGGTTAAATAATGGTCAAATAAATAATAATAATATAGCCCAAATTATTATTTTTCTTTCTTAGGCTACCCAGCTTGCTAATTTAGAGTTAGTGTATTGTTTAATAGCCTGTTGACATTTTAGACGTCAATTAATAGTGACAGAATTACACATTACTTCAAAGTAACATTTTTGTCTCCTCGGCAATAGGTTGTAGTGCATCCTCTGATGTCGTAGAGACAAACCAAAGATATCCCATATACATCATAGTCACAACTTTCCCCGGCATTTTACAGTTTGTTTAAAGCATAAAGTATTGCAAACTAAAGTGTCGTTATAGATCGCTGTATATAATAAGGTCCACAAAAGCTAACAAGAGGTAGGCCTATGCTTTAGCTATTTTCTTTAGTAGCCTAAAGTCAAATTAAAATCAAGACTGTTTAAATTAATTAGGCCTTCTCGAAATAGCATTTCAGCACCCATGCACTGTCCATGCTGCCGCTTCATAGTAATGTAAATTATGTAAATTAGTCAAATCTGGCTTATTGTGAGGTCAATAGCTCCGACAAATAGCTTCACTATGGTCAACAAAATATTTTGTTTTCATTTAAAATAAATTATAGCTGTAGCAAGCTTAACTCCAGTCCTCCTTCTCGTCTTCGCGCTCTCCCTCCTAAACGGAACAGAACATCAGGAGGCCTAGTCCGTGCGCACAGATATTGAATTTTTTTTTTTTTACAAATAACATTTTTTCCGGAAGAAGCCTTTGACTCGCCTCCTGAAGTGCCACTGTACACATCACAGCCATTGGTTAGACAGCACAAAGGCTTTATGTCTACATCAGCAAGAGCAGGGCAGGCCAGGGCTGATGATTGGGATAGCCTATCCATTGCTGTGTGTAATACAGTATAGCCAGCCTAGTTTTGCACCATCCCAGCAGCACAAAACACGGGAAGGAAGTACATTTTCTTAGAAAATGCCTTCAGAAAGTATTCACACCCCTTGACTTTTTCTACATGTTGTGTTACAGCCTGTATTTAAAAAAAATACCCTATAATGTCAAAGTGGAATTATATATTTTAAAATGTTTACAAGTGAATTAAAATAAAAAGCTGACATGTCTTGTGCCATTAAGTTGTCAACCCCTTTATGGCAAGCCTAAATAAGTTCAAGGAGTAAAAATGTGCTTAACAAGTCACATAATAAGTTACATGGAATAATAGTGTTTGACATGATTTTTGAATGACTACCTCATCTCTGTACCCCACACATACAATTATCTGTAAGGACCCTCAGTCGAGCAGTGAATTTCAAACATAGATTCAACCACAAAGACCTGGGAGGTTTTCCAATGCTTCACAAAGAAGGGCACCTATTGGTATATGGGTAAAAAAAATAAAACAAAAAAGACATTGAATATTCTTTTGAGCATGGTGAAGTTATTAATCACAGTTTGGATGGTGTATCAATACACCCAGTCACTACAAAAATACAGGTATCCTTCCTAACTCAGTTTCCAGCGAGGAAGGAAACGGCTCAGGGATTTCACCATAAGGCCAATGGTGATTTTTAAAACAGTTGCTGATTTTAATGGCTGTGATAGGAGAAAACTGAGGATGGATCAACAACATTGTAGTTATTCCACAATACTAACCTAATTGACAGAGTAAAAAGAAGGAAGCCTGTACAGAATAMAAATATTCCWAAACATGCATCCTGTTTGCAACAAGGCACTAAAGTAATACTGCAAAAAATGTGGCTAAGCAATTCACTTTTTGTCCAGAAGGCAAAGTGTTACGTGTGGGGCAAATCTAATACAACACATTACAGAGTACCACTCTCCATATCTTCAAGCATAGTGGTGGCTGCATCATGTTATGATAATGCTTGTAATCATTAAGGAATGACAAGTTTTTTAGGATACAAAATGTAAGGAATAGAGCTCAGGCAAAATCCTAGAGGAAAACCTGGTTCAGACTGCTTTCCACTATAAGGGCACAAGGCGAGACCCAGATGCCGACACGGGAGGCAGCTGGTTTGAATCTTTGATATTTATTAATCAATCCAAAAGGGGTAGGCAAGAGAATGGTCGTGGACAAGTCAAAACCAGTTCAGAGTCCAGGAGGTACAGAGTGGTAGGCAGGCTCGAGGTCAGGCAGGCGGGTATGGAATCCAGAAAACAGGCAAGGGTCAAAACCAGGAGGACTGGCAAAAAGAGAATAGAAGCAGGAGTACGGGAAAACACGCTGGTTGACTTGAAAGACATACAAGACGAACTGGCACAGAGAGACAGGAATCACAGGGATAAATACACCAGGGAAAATAAGCGACACCTGGAGGGGTGGAGACAATCACAAGGACAGGTGAAACAGATCAGGGTGTGGAATTCACCTTTCAGCAGGACAATAACCTGAAACACAAGGCCAAATCTACACTGGAGTTGCTTACCAAAAAGACGGAATGTTTATCAGTGACCGATTTATAGTTTTGACTTAAATCTACTTGAAAATCTCTGGCAAGACTTGAAAATGGTTGTCTCACGATGATCAACAACCAATTTGACAGAGCTTGAAGAATATTGAAAAGAATAATGGGCAAATGTTGTACAATCCAGGTATGCAAAGCTCTTAGAGACTTACCCAGTTAGACTCACAGCTGTAATCACTGACAAAGGTTCTTCTATAAAGTATTTTCTCTGGAGTGTGAATACTTATCTAAATGAGATTTCTGTATTTCATTTTCAGCCCTTTTCTAAAATGGATGAAATAAAACAAAATCCTCTTGAATCTACACACAATACCCCATAACTACAAAGCGAAAACAAAAGTATTCACACCCTTGGCTATGAGACTTGAAATTGAGCTCAGGTGCATCCTGTTTCCATTGATCGTCCTTGAGATGTTTCTACAACTTGATTGGAGTCCACCTGTGGTAAATTCAATTGATGGGACATGATTTGGAAAGGCACACACCTGTCTATATAAGGTCCCACAGTTTACAGTGCATGTCAGAGCAAAAACCAAGCCATGAGGTCGAAGGAATTGACCATAGAGCTCCAAGACAGGATTCTGTCGAAGCACCGGTCTGGGGAAGGGAACCAAAAAATGTCTGCAGTGTTGAAGGTCCCCAAGAACACAGTGGCCTCCATGAATCTTAAATGGAAGAATTTTAGAGTAAGCTTAGAGTAGAGCTGGCCGTCTGGCCAAACTGAGCAATCTGGGGAGAAGGGCCTTGGTCAGGGAGGTGACCAAGAACCCAATGGTCACTCTGACAGAGCTCCAGAGTTCCTCTGTGGAGATGGGAGAACCTTCCAGAAGGACAACCATCTCTGCAGCACTCCACCAATCAGGCCTTTATGGTAGAGTGGCCAGAAGGAAGCCACTCCTCAGTAAAAGGCACATGACAACCCACTTGGAGTTTGCCAAAAGGCACCTAAAGACTCAGACCATGAGTCACTGGTCTGATGAAACCAAGATTGAACTCTTTGGCCTGAATGCTTAGCATCACATCTGGAGGAAACCTAGCACCATCCCTACGATGAAGCATGGTGGTGGCAGCATCATGCTTTGGGGGTGTTTTTCAGCGGCAGGGACTGGAAGACTAGTCAGGATCGAGGGAAAGATGAACGGATCAAAGTACAGAGAGATCCTTGATGAAAACCTGCTCCAGAGCACTCAGGACCTCAGACTGAGGTTCACCTTCCAACAGGAGTAGCGACCCTAAGCACACAGCTAAGAAAACACTGGAGTGGCTTTGGGACAAGTTTCTGAATGTCCTTGAGTGGACTTAAACCTGATCCAAAATCTCTGGAGAGACCTGACAATAGCTGTGCAGCGACACTCCTCATCCAACCTGACAGAGCTTGAGAGGATCTGCAGAAAATAATGTAAGAAACTCCCCAAATACAGGTGTGCCATGCTTGTAGTGTCATACCTAAGAAGACTCGAGGCTGTAATCTCTTCCAAAGGTGCTTCAACAAAGTATTGAGTAAAGAGTCTGAATACTTATGTAAATGTGATATTTCTGTTTGTTTTTTTAATAAATTGGCAAAAATGTATATTTTTTATTTTTTTTATTTGTCCTTATGGGGTATTGTGTGTAGATTGATGAAGATTTTTACATTTATCAATTTTAGAATAAGGCTGTAACGTAGCAAAATGTGGAAAAAGTCAAGGGGTCTGAATACTTTCCGAATGCACTGTATTTTTAAAAGGTATGCTACATGGTATCTCTATATAATTTAGTTTGATTATTATTGTCACGTTGGTATGAAGAGATTTGGGAGACAGGTGCAGGAATGCGTAATAGTTTTTTTTATTAAGCCCATATTACGGCGTGCCCTGTAAGGGCACAGGGAGGAAGACCAAACAAATACGTAACAAAAACACAGGGTTGAAACTTCGGCAGCTGCAAATGGGCCGTCCGACGTCGCCATAACGGGTCCGTCCAACGATGCCACTTCAGCAGCCACAACTGGACCGTCCGACGCCGCCAAAACCGGTCCGTCCGACGCTACTGCTACTGGTCCGTCCGACGCTACTGCTACTGGTCCATCCGACGCCGCCGCAACTTCGGCAGCTGCATCGAGCCCTGAACGACCCGCACTGCGTTCCTGTGGATCGTCCTCGAAGCCCGGCCTGTCGTGCGCTGGCTGGTGCGCACGTCGGGGGGGGGGGGTGGGGGTACTAGATACTGTACGGATCCCTTCCGGAACTTTCATACACAACTGTCCCTATTCCCACTGATTAGTAGCGTGACATCATCAACAAGTCCATTGTTTCTTTCTGCCTCTCTTATGCATCGCACGCATACATTCTAAACAACTCCTTCACATATGTACACCTCAACCAACCCAGTAACCCTATTCCCTGTTGGCGCCATCCCCATCCAAGGCAGGAAGGACATGTAGCTGCGATCTTCGCGCCTAACCTCCGCACCACTAGCCTCCTATTACCCCCTCGAGCAACCTTTTCGTCTACGTTTATATTCCTGCCCTTCTAGTTTGATCCAAGCAGCGACCCAGTCCCCTTATCCCCCCACCCAGACCCTACAAGAGACTCCCCCACCCAGGTCCACCTATCCCCCCACCCAGCCCCTATCCCCCAACCTCACTCCTCTCTGTCAAACAACAATATTTGCTATCTGCATTCAAAGAGCCACCAGGGTTTTGATTGCGGTGTACAGTACAGTTCAGTGTTTGAGTCCAGGACACAGACACGACACGCTGTTGCTACAACAGGAGACACAGAGAGAGAGTGAACTGCCCAACGAAACAACAACACAGGGAAGTGCGAAGAACCTGAGGGACTACAGGACACTTGGCTGAGCAACAGACCACAAATAAAACCAGTATGATGCTGATCAAACATGCAAAATCCAGGGATTTTCCACTCAGCACTTTTCTGTCTTACTTTCTCGCTTCTCTCTTTTCTCATTTTTCTCTCTGGTCGCTCCTTCGTTTTTTTTTTTTTTTTTTTTTTTTTTTCTTTTGTTTCCCTTCTTTTCCCCTCCTATCCCTCACCATCTCATTTGCTCACTCTCTCTGGCCAGTTTCTGCCGTCCCTCCTCTTTTTCTCACTGATTCTTCTCTCTCTTGGCCATTCCCTCTTTCATCTCCCCTCGTCTGCATATTCGTCATAAATACCATAAAACCGTGGGTATGGAGATCTGTGTTGTTTTCCCAGTTATTATTGTGTTTTCCTTTTCTGCAGTGGTTCAGGAGGAACACACATAATCCTCTCCTCTAGGGAACAAAGAAACTGTGACATAGACTCTAGTATATAAATGCATGTTTTTATTTGATATATTATATCATATTCATACCCCAAAACTGGAGTAGTAAATACACGGCCGTCATGCGTCTACCATGCAAAGCATTGCAGATTCATTACAAAATAAGTCAAACCCACCATTGCGGTAATTGCTAATAAAAAGTTCTAACTTAGGGGTGGGCACATACTCAAACTTTAACCCCCTTTACCCTCTACGCCTCAAACATTCATCTCTGTGTCATAAACACTTTTTACAGACAAATCTCAAATATGTCATCGGCCAGTGACATATCAAGTTGCCTGTTCAAAAGCAAAACATTTTCTTTTGATGGCATTCAGACTGATATGAAGTGTGTTTTTACTGGAAATGCGCGGGTCCACTAAAGCCACTAAAATGCATAACATAACACAAAACGCTGCTTCCCTGTTGTTATACCTCCCAACTCATGGCCCGTATGTGGATTTTTTTGTTGAATTCATACAATTCACATGAGATATTTTCCTCAAGTTTTGAAGCTTTGGTATTTTCGCTCAGCCGCACATTTTTAATCTCCAATAGAAATATGGTCCCAGTCCACAAACGTGCATCAAAGTTGCTGTCTTTGGTAATAGTCTTTTTGAGTAACAATCACACAGTGAAATCCCTTTGATTATTTCAGGGGGAGACGGGGTGTTTTTGAATCGGACCGTTTGTAAGCAGCCCCCCCAGCCCCGAAGAGCAGTCTATTATACGACTGTCTGTGTTGTCACGAACACTACTGCGGACTGCTCTTGCGGAGAGCCAGATTCGCTTGAGTCTGTGTCTGCCTGTTCCTCCGTTGTTCCCCCTGTGGCGCGAGCGTGTTAGAAGAATGGGTTCACGCACAGAGTTCCGTACGTTCAGCCCCGTTAGATCCGGTTCACCGTCAAGCCTGGGTACCGCACCGGTACTGTCCTCCCAGCAATGTCGGGGCCGGTATAGCGGCAGCAGCTGCCTAACCCAGAGGGCAAGTAACAGGCCCCAGAAGGCCCAGACCTAATCCCAGGATAGGTACAGGACCTTGGGCCTTGGGGCCACCGGAGGGTAGGAACGTGCGCTACCCCCACTACATGGCCCAGTGAGGGTTAGCGTAGTCTGG
>NW_019946064.1:0-4531 GCF_002910315.2 Salvelinus sp. IW2-2015
GGAATATCACTTCTATTCCCGTTTCATGTGTCCTGTTATCAGTTTCTGGACCACAAGTGTTCTAGAGAAGCTTATCCTATCCCCAGTTATATGCTGCCTGTTAAATCAGTTCTGGACCACAGGTTCTAGAACAGCTTCCTATCCAGTTCTATCTGTCGCTGTTAAATCAGTTTTCTGGACCACAGGTTTATTATGATTTACAGCTTTCTAATCCCACTCTCTTTATCTGCCTGTTAAATCTAGTTTTCTGGACGCACAGTTCTAGAACAGCTCCTATCCAGTTCTATCTGCTGTTTAAATCAGTTTATGGACCACAGGTTACTAGAACAGTTCTGTCCCAGTTTCTTATCTGCCTGTTAAATCCGTTTTCCGGATACGGTTCTAGGAACAGTTCTATTCCCAGTTTCTAATCTGCCTGTTATCAGTTTTCTGGACCAACAGGCTCTAGAACGCTTCTATCCAGTTCTATGTCTGTTTAATCAGTTTCTGGATCACAGGTTCTTAGAACGAGCTTCTACTCATGTTTCTATCGCTGTTTTAAATTATGTTTTCTGGAACGGTTCTAGAACAGCTTCTATCCAGTTTAATCTGCCTGTTATTATCAGTTTCGGTCACAGGTTCTATGAACTAGCTTTCTATCCCAGTTCTATCTGCCTGTTAAGATCAGTTTCTGGACCACAAGGTTCTAGAACAGCTTCCTATCCAGTTCTATTGCCTGCCTAAATCAGTTTCCTGGATCACAGGTTTCTAGAACAGCTTCTCATCCAGTTCTATCTGCCCTGTTAAATCAGTTTCTGTATCAGCAGGTTCTGATTTTCAGCTTTTATCCAAGTTCTGCTCTCTGCACTGTTAAATCAGCTTTCTTGTATCACAGGTTCTGAAGCAGCTTCCTATCCCAGTTATATTCTGCCTGGTTAAATCGTTTCTGGATCAAGGTTTAGAACAGCTTTCTATCCCATTCTATTGCCTGTTATATCAGTTTCTGGATCACAGGTTCTAGATCAGCTTCTATCCAGTTCTCTCTGCCTGTTAAATCAGTTTCTGATCACAGGTTTCTAGAACATTTCTATCCCAGTTATATCTGCCTGTTAAATAGTTTCTGTGATCAGCAGGTTCTAGAATCAGCTTCTATCCAGTTCTATCTGCCTGTTAAATCAGTTTCTGGATCAAGGTTCTAAGAACAGCTTCTATCGCAGTTCTATCTGCCTGTTAAATCAGTTCTCCTGGACCTACAGGTTTAGACAGCTTCTATCCGCAAGTTCTATCTGCCTGTTAATCAGTTTCTGATCACAGGTTTCTTAGAACAGTCCTTCTATCCAGTTCTATATTGCCTGTTTAGTTTTCTGGACAACAAGGTTCTAGAACAGCTTCCTAATCCCAGTTTCTATCTGCCTGTTAAATCAGTTTCTGGACCCCCAGGTTCTAGAACAGCTTCTATCCAGTTCTATCTGCTGCCTAAATCAGTTTTCTGGATGACAGGTTCTAGAACAGCTTCTATCCAGTTCTATCTGCCTGTTAAATCAGTTTCTGTATCAGAGGTTTCTAGAACAGCTTTTCTATCCCCAGTATCTATCTGCCTGTTAAATTCAGTTTCGGACCACAGGTTCTAGATCAGCTTTCTATCCCAGTTTCTATCTGCCTGTTTAAATCAGTTTTGTATTCACAGGTTCTAGAACAGCTTCTATCCAGTTATATCTCGCCTGTTTAAATCAGTTCGGATCACAGGTTTCTTCAACAGCTTCTATCCCAGTTTCCTATCTGCCTGTTAAAATCAGTTTCCTGCATCACAGGTTCTTAGAACAAGGCTTCGATCCCAGTTCTATCTACCTGTTTAATCAGTTTTCTGGATCAAATGGTTCTAGAACAGCTTCTATCCAGTTCTTATCTGCCTGTTAAATCAGCTTTCTACAACAGCTTCTATCTCAGTTCCTATTGCCTGTTAAATCATCAACCTAAACTGTTTTCATCACGACTATTAAGAACATGACTGAACCTTTTGGTTCTTTTCTGATCTTTTTACACTTTGCATTTTTTATGATATATTTTACTGGTTTTGTGTAATTGTACCACAGGAGGTTTGGTGGGAACCTAATTGGGGAGGACAGGCTTGGGTAATTGGTCTGAGGGGAATAAGTGGAAATGGTATCAAACACGTGGTTTCCATGTGTTCCATTTCATTCCATCTGTTCCAACATTATATGAGCGCCTCCCTCAGCAGCCTCCTCTGGTATGTACTGTCGTATAGTGAGAGAGCTCCACAAAGAATTACAATGTATGTAATTAGCTTTTAATACTGCAAATGGCAAATAACCACTGAACTCCTTATGAATGTCTGCAGCCGACTAGGCTGTTTGCCCCGCGTCTGTCAAGAGGTGAAAATATTACAGGATATTCTGCAATGTTGTGAAGACGTCACTACAATCCACCAAAACAAATGCAGTCTTTCCACAAGACTCCATGCATAGTTAATAGTGTGAGACGTTATGCAGTTGACGTTAAAGTACCATTCTCAGAACATTACTGGCACTTGTTTTATACTGGTTTTAGATTGATCCCTGTTTATCATTTGTTTATACTGTTTTAGATGTATCCTCTGTTTAATATCTTGTTTTTATAGCCTGTTTTAGATGGATCCTTGTTTATCATCTGTTTTATATCTGTTTTAGGTCCTCTGTGATCTCTTTTAGATGTATCATCATCTTGTTTATATCAGTTTTAGATAGATCCTCTGTTTTATCATCTTGTTTTAATGTTTTAATGGTTCCTCTGTTTATTCATTCTTGTTTTATACTTAGTTTTAGATATCCTCTGTTTATTATCTTGTTTTATACGTTTTCGATGGATCTCTGCTTTATCATCTTGTTTTTCACTACTGTTTTAGATGGATCCTCTGTTATCATCTTGTTTTATACTGTTTTATGATGTGATCCTCTGTTTATCTCCACTTGTTTTATACTGTTTTAGATGGATCCTCTGTTTATCATCTTGGAACCCCAAATAAAATGTAACATTATGATCTATTGGGTATTTCCTGTACCCTTACTATATTGAAACCCCAAATAACAAAGTGTTCTTGAAAACTCCCCTACAGCTTGTAAACAAAGCTCTAGTATTTCAAGAGAGGCCTTTATCCTCTCACACTCCTAAAAAGTAAAATTGTTTCTCTGATATTACATAAAGGACGTCCTCTCCAACATCTGAGTTAATGACAGAAACTAAACTAAACTTTACCCTTTAGTAACGGTAGCTTGTACAGTTCTCTCCATGCTGGCTTTACCTTGTCATCATCACCCTCCATTACATATCACCAGTCCCCTTTAGCAACGGTGGCTTGTACAGTGCTCTCCATGCTGGCTTCACCTTGTCATCAAGGCCCAGTCTTACCCTCCAAGGAGTGTCTTTTCTATTTTTCAATGTATCTTTATTTAAAACTCAGCAGATGTACCCTGGATGGAAATCCTTCTTCATGGAAAGCTATGAGGACGCTACCAAAGCACCATTTTCTTATTTAATCGTGGATTTAAAATGGAATACTCCAGAATACCTAGGAATACTTGAAATCGGCCCGAATTAATCAGCCATTCCGATTAATCGGTCGACCTTTTACTAAGGATTACACCCAATAAGCTAGAATGTTTATTTGTAGTTTGTCTCTAGGGTTTTTGAACAAAACCATGTAATAGTTAAATACGGGGTATGTCAAGGAGACAGACTGAAAGGCTTTATTAGTGGATTTGAGAGGGTTGGACGAGGTGGGTTTGGATTAGGTGAATGGGAAGGAGTTAACCTCTTGAAGCTAGGGGGAACTATTTTTAATTGGCATTCAAGCTAATGGTACAGCTAATTTTAACTTGGTGAAACACATTTTGTACCAAGTAAAGCACTGACAGGTTTTGATGATGAGTATATTGAGCAAAAGCTATTTCAGCATGTTCACTACCGGCAAAACYAGCAGATTTTTTTATATGAGGAGGTCAGAGTTCATCATCAGACAGGGATGCTGGTATTCCTTCAACAAAATACATTTTTATTTCCTTCAACAACTCATCATACAAAGGTTGATAACATGAATAACACCACAAAATAGGTTTCTGAGGTAATACATGTTCAAAATTCTCTAAAATACTTTTTACAAAACAAGTTTTACTGCTTTGGATGTTCCTGCGATTTAGGCTGAAAATGGTAGTGCAACCTAGGATCAAAACCTTCTACAGCATCATTGTATATTCAGGATTAAGACACACAAGTAACATTAACTTCTTCGGGCTAAGCATTCGGAAGAATGGATGAATGAGGTGCCCAAAGTAAACTGCCTGTTACTCAGGCCCAGAAGCTAGGATATGTATATAATGTGTGGTAGTATTGGATTAGAAAATCTGGGCATTTTTTCGTAAATTGACAGGTATTTGACATTGTAGTATTTGTTTTTATTGCTATCTACCTTACTATTAGTTCATTTGGTTCCCTTGTTAGTCTTGTCTCTTTACGCCAGAACTGATTTTTTTATTATTGATGTATATGACATTGAAAT
>NW_019946064.1:8691-14823 GCF_002910315.2 Salvelinus sp. IW2-2015
CCCCCCAATAATGGAGACACACACCGCTGGAAATCACCAAACACACTGGATACCCACCTGGACACACCACACCGGATACACATCATGGTACACTAATAATGGACACACACACAACAACGTGCACACACAAAGACCACTGGAACAACACACACACTGGACACAAAAACACACTGGACACCAAACAACGTGGATACACACCACACATTGGACACACACAGGAAGGACACAATACCTGGACACCTCAACACTTGGACACACACCACATATTGGGACGCACACACACATGCACTCACACCTGGACACACACACACTACTGAACGCAACTACACCACACAACACTGGACACACACACACACTCTGGAACACCCACTGACACACAGCACACACACACACTGACACACCTTGGACCACACCAAACCCCTGGAACACAAAACACACACACACACTGGCCACACACAACCATGACTGGACCACACACATCAGCACACACACTGCGACACACACAGTGGTTTGCTAGCAGTTTCTTCTGTATCACAGCTTCTACCCAGTTCTATGCTGCCTGTTACATCATCAACCTACATGTTTTCATCAGACTATTAGAACATGACTAAACCTTTTGGTTCCTTTCTTGATCTTTTACACTTTGCATTTTAATGATATATTTTACTGTTTGTGTTTGTACCACAGGAGGTTGGTGGGACCTTAATTGGGGAGGACAGGCTTGTAATGCTGGAGGGGAATAGTGGAACGGTATCAAACACGTGGTTTCCATGTGTTCCATTTCATTCACTCTTGTCCAGACATTATTATGAGCCGTCCTCCCTCAGCAGCCTCCTCTGGTATGTACTGTCTATATGTGAGAGAGCTCCAAAAGGAATTCAATGTATGTATTACTTTTAATACCTGCAAATGGCAAATAAACACTTGAACTCCTTATGAATGTCTGCAGCCGACTAGGCTGTTGGCGTCTGACAAGAGGTGAATATTACAGGAATATTCTGCAAATGTTGATGAAGACGTCACTCAATCCACCCAAAACAACATGCAGTCTTTCACCAAGCCTCCATGAAGTTAAAGTGTGACGTTATGAGTTGACGTTTAAAGTACATTCTCAGAACATACTGCACTTGTTTTAATACTGTTTTAGATGTATCCTCTGTTTATCATCTTGTTTTATACTGTTTTAGATGGATCCTGCCTTGTTTATCATCTTGTTTTATACTGTTTTAGATGGATCCTCTTATTTGTTTATTTATCATCTTGTTTGTATACTGTTTTAGATGGATCCCTCTTGTTATCATCTTGTTTATTATACTGTTTTAGATGTATCCTCGTTTTCATCATCTTGTTTTTATACTGTTTTAGATGGATCCTCTGTTTATCATCTTGTTTTATACTGTTTTAGATGGATCCTCTGTTTATCATCTTGACCCCAAAATAAAATGTAACATTTGACATGTTTTTTCCTGTATCTTACTATATTGAAACCCCAAATAAAAACAGTGTTATTGAAATCTCCCTACAGCTTGTAAACAAAGACTCTCGTATTTTCAAAGAGAGGCTTTATCCTCTCACACTCCTAAAACAGTAAAATTGTTTCTCTGATATTACAAAGAGACATCCATCTCCAACATCTGAGTTAATGACAGAAACTAACTAAACTTTACCCTTTTAGTAACGTAGCTTGTACAGTTTCTCTCCATGCTGCTTTAACCTTCGTCATCATCACCTCCATTACATATCACCAGTCCCCTTTAGCAACGGTGGCTTGTTAACAGAGCCAATGCCACAATGTTAGAATTTTTGATCAAGACATTATGTGCTGTAGTAAATCTGAGTAGGTGATGTGTATGATATTGGATGTGATCTAGTGAGAGTGGTGTACGACTGTCTGTATAAGAGTAAGACTATAATGTGTGCTGTTCAAATAAATAATAACATCTGCGCTATTTGCATGTTTGATGTCTAATGTGGTAACATGTAGTGCGTCCGCCTTAATAACGTCATGAGCCATAATTGTAATCCATATCGGAATACTGTCATAGTTGCATTGCATACTTCCTTCAACATCTACGAAAACAAACATCCCAAGCGATTTTCAATTTATCTTTTTATTGTATTATATTTTTTCCAATAGCAATTGACATTTCACATGATCATGAAAGAAACCTTGCATTACTCTAGAGATGGCTTCGCTACCGTACAAATGTATTCCGTTACCAATATGTTATTATTCCCAATGCCCCTATACTGATATCTTCCCCTTGCTGTTGTAAACATATATAAACGTCGTAGACAAACACATAAAAAAGATCGACAACATGAAACAAATAAATGATAAAACAGTTCTCGACAATAGAGAGAGAGGGAGAGAAGAGAAGAAAAAAGAGAGATAGCAGAGATAGAAGAGTAAAAGAGAAGAGCGAGACGAGAGAGAAGAGAAAACAGAGAGAGAGAGAGAGAGAGAAGAGAGAGAGATCAGGTGTGTGTGTATGTATAAGTCCTTATGTGTAAGCGAGCATGTAATTGAATACGTGTGTGTTCATATCCACTTCATAGTCTTCAGATATTTTTACAGTTCCCATACTTTCTTTTTTTCGTAACCTGAAGTCCCTGTAGAATTTAGTACAGCCATGGTGATATGGAGCTGTCTTGGAATAGCTGTCCATCTATAAAGAGTTTATCCACAAGGAGAAAGGCACGCTTACCCTTCTCCCTCTGTTGCCTCTGTACCGGATACAGTCTCATACGACGTTAGTTTATCTCCCTTGGAAATTGGTAATTGAGGCCGAATTTGTCGCTCCAAGCTCCAAGTCTGTGTACTCGGTGTAAAGCCACCTTGTTTACAGTTTCTATAGGGAGTTTCAAAGCGGATTGCATGAATTCTCTGATCGCGCCCACTGGATTATTGGATGCGTCCTCAGCAACCCCAGAAAAAATAGATTTTCACGCATGCTATGTCTTTGTATATCTAGCAGCGACTCCTTCATCACCCTATTTTCTCTGAGTAGACATTTACATTTAAGTCATTTAGCAGACGCTCTTATCCAGAGCGACTTACAAATTCATGTTGGAATTGTGGATTTTTACCTTGGCTGTGACTGCCTTGTTCTCTCCTTGGAGCATGAGAATTTCCCTCTGGCTAAACTCCAAACTCCTCCAAGCCCTGCTACCTCCTCACACAACTTTTCCAGTGTTGCATCGATTCCAGCCAGAGCGCCAGCCTCTACTTCAACGGTAAGAAAATCATCCGTGTCTATAGATGAATCTGTTTTTCTTTTTTTTTTTGTCGGGTTAAAGTTATTTTGTGAGGTAGTYGGACAGCTGGTTGACAACACAGGATTTTACTCCCAAGAACAGGACAATATAATAGGACAGTTTCACACAGTTTCACAAGGTCAGTCACATACTCAGTTATGTGGACACATACAATTAAAATGTTTCGTGTGTGTGTGTGTGTGTGTGTGTGTGTGTCTGAACCATTCTCTCAGGATCACAGAAAGAGACAGACAGAGTTACTATTTAAAGGAATAAACTGGCCCAAATTGGTGTTTGTTACTGCATGTATTTAAGTGTCATATTCTGATCAAACATAAAACCSCTGACYAGAGTGAAACATCATGTTGTGTTTGACACAGGAACCACCTGACACAGGGACACTGAGGAGGAGTCATCATCCCAAACCCTAAACGCTGGATAGAGGKGCTCAGTGAATRTGGAGGTGAATGTGTACAGGTGGGTCAGTGTGTCAGTGGAGGCTCTATAGAAGGACAGAGTGCCGGCTGGCCAGTCCAGATACACTCCTACTCTGTGGGAGCTGGAGGAGGGGCGGACGTCTTTATGGTAGTGGAGAATTATTATTGTGACAGGCAGAGTAATCGTTTGTCAGAGCAAGAACAGACTCCAGGACCGTTCATTACATCCAGACAACAGTCCCAGTCCCCTCTCCTCTCCTGTTGATTCCTTTTATATGTTCACTCCTAATAACAGCCCCCATCCCACTCACTCTACCTCCCAGTAACGCGCCAAGTCAGACCGCTCTCTAACAACCACACTTTTCCATCACGGTCCCTCAAATCTCTCTGGGTGATCAGGATTGCCTGCTTCTCTCTCTACTGTCACCTTCCTGTTCTCCTCAGACAGAGCAGAGGCCGTCTGTTTCTGTGTTTGGTCGCAGATGTGAAGATTCACAGGCATCTGATGATGAAAACCAAGCATCACAATATTTCAGAAATCGCTCTCATTCCGAATGTTGACTCACTTTTACATGAATTCTAATTTATGTAGATTGTTTCTAGATATCAAAGGAGAAATTAAGGTAACTTGAGACTTTGAATGATCATGTGTTATACTGTATTGGTAATATAAACACACCTTATTCACATTATTTAGCAAGACACACACATGGTGTCACTACACACACTATTGGTATTTCAACAGACAAGGCAATCCTCAACCACATTGTCAAGCACTCTTTGTAAACTTTAGTGTCCCTGATTTCTGCTTCTGTAGAACTACAGCTATATTTAATATGACCAAGTAAAGTAATGATGGTGGTCTTTGGCTTTGACTTCACTTAATTAAGATTATTCTTAGTCATATTCTTCCACAGCAGTCAACACTTCCACATTTTCTAAGCCCAGGTTTCATTCTGTTCTCTCCACCATGTTCCACACTGTAGCAGTAAGCAGAAGAACAGACAGTCATTGAGGGTATACTCACCTAACTCACACAACACACACACACACACACACACACACAAACACACACAACACACACACACACACACACACACGCACACACACACACCACACACATACAGCTATTGTCCAAGGGGTGGTAGAATGTTTGTCTTAACTAGCCTGATAAGTCAAATTCTGATATAACATTGACATAAACCCTCTACATACTTGAGTTTCTCCAGTCTGCAGTGTGGATCCTCCAGTCCAGCAGAGAGCAGTCTGACTCCTGAGTCTCCTGGGTGATTGTAGCTCAGGTCCAGCTCTCTCCGGTGGGGGGTTTGACTCAGAGCTGAGACCGAGAGAAGCACAGCCTTCCTCTGTGACTAGACAGCCTGACACCCTGCAAAGAGTCAAATCATATTAAAATCACACTGTATTCTTTGGTGGTGAAAATAGTGGCAGATATATTTTTTAAACATTTCAGATTATCATCGTGTCCTGAAACTGCCATATCTATTATAAATGATTATCATTATTAAAATACAAATATCAAAGTTTGCTTGTAGAGATCAATGATATTACAAAATATTTGAGAGACTGACCAGACCAGTTTAACAAAGCCAGTATCAGTCAAAAGACAGACAGTGAGGGTATCAGATTTAGATTTTATTGGAGATACAGTTCACACGCATATCTAATAATGACAGTGAAGTCCAACATTTTAAATGTGGTCTATCTTTCCAAGATGTGAACGAGCATCAATGTTTCCAAGGATTCATCAGTATCTAATGTTCCTTTTATTTATCGATTGTTTAACAATAAAAATATTTTGCATCTTTCAAAAAGTGGAAGGAATGTTGTGTAAATCAACTGATCAAACCCTCCCAAACATCTAGTTTTAATTACAGGTTTTTAGGCAACAAAATAGGAAATGCCAAGGGGGTGAAAACTTTTTTGCAACCACTGTACATACAAATAATATGTTATGGTGAAAGATGACATTCTGTCACTGTCACTCGCAATCAAACATTAATCTGCAAATCAAAATGCTGGAGCATCAACTACAATTAACTGTAAAGCTTCACTGTCAAACACATATGTTGGTGGACTATGTGTGTCTGGGTAACCAAATAGTGGACTCTGGTGAACAGCCTTTCACTTGTTTGACGCAACTACAGGATATCTGACCTCGAGTCCATCCGTTTTAACAGTGGGTGATTCCCGCAGTCCAGCAGAGGAGAGCTTACTCCTGAATCCTTCAGGTCATATTTGTTATCAGATACAGCTTCCCAGGTGTGGGGAGGTTTTGCCACTCAGAGTGAGACCAGAGAAGCACAGCTTCTCTGTGATAGACAGCCCTGACAGCCTGACAAAGCGAGATCATCAATATTTTAACGAGTAGTGTAGAAGCAACATGGCAGATGCATTTTGGCTTAATTATCCCAAAACA
>NW_019946064.1:14848-20579 GCF_002910315.2 Salvelinus sp. IW2-2015
ACGAGAGAGATCAGATTTAGATTGTATTTAGTATACAGTCGCACACATATCTATAATGAAGTGAGGTTCAGATTTTAGTTGTATTGAGTTAACAGTCAATATATCTATAATGAAGTGAGGTTCAGATTTAGATTGAATTGAGTTTAAACAGTCACACCATATCTATAATGAGCAGTGAGGTATCCGATTTAGGGATTGTATTGAGTAAACGTCACACCATATCTATATGAAGTGAGGTATCAGATTTAGATTGTATTGAGAATACAGTTCAACACATATCTATAATGACAGTTGAGCCAACATTTTAAATGTGGCTCTATTTTCCAGCATTGTGAAATAGAGATAATGTTTCATATGAGTTTCAGTATATAATGTTACCTTTTATTTGAGGATATTTTAATAATACCTGTTTCAAGTTTCAAATTGAAAGCTTTATGTATCTAGTCCCCTATTTGAAGAAGTCATAAGTATTCTAACCAATTAAACTACAGTGTATTAAAGTAGTCAAAAGTTTAGTATCAAGTCCCACTTGTTGGTTGCATTTGCAGTTTGTTTTGGTTGTGTTTTGCCCATAAATAACTGAATGGTGGATGATGACTGGCTTAATCTTAGTGTCTAAGTGATTAGATAAAAGTTTCTAAATTAATCCTGATGATGCGAGAAAATCATGTATCAATCATGAAAAATTGTGAGTAAGTTACAGAGACTACACAAAACATGCTAACCTCTCACCATTACCAATAAGAGGCTACAAAAAAATGCTAACCTCTCACATTACCATAAAGAGGCTACAACAAAACTGCTAACCTCTCACATTACCAATACAGAGGCTACAACAAAACATGCTAACCTCTCACCATTACCATAAAGAGGTACAACAAACTGCTAACCTCCCACCATTACCAATAACAGAGGCTACAACAAATGCTAACCTCTCACCATTACATAACGAGGATACAACAAACATGCAATCCACATTACCAATACAGAGGATACAACAAAATGCTAACCTCTCACATTACAATAACAGAGGCTAAACAAAACATGCTACCTCCCACCATTACCATTACAGAGGTACAACAAACATGCTAACCTCTCACCATTACCAATAAGAAGGCTACAACAAAACATGCTAACCTCTCACCATTACCAATAACAGAGGCTTCAAAAACATGCTAACCTCTCACCATTACCAATAACAGAGGATACAACAAAACATGCTAACCTCTCACCATTACCAATAACGAGGCTACAACAAAAAATGCTAACCTCTCACCATTACCAATAACAGAGGATACAACAAAACATGCTAACCTCTCACCATTTACCAATAACAGAGGCTTACAACAAAAAATGCTAACCTCTCACCATTACCAATAACAGAGGCTCAACAAAACATGCTAACCTCACCATTACCAAATAACAGAGGCTACAACAAAAAATGCTACCTTCACCATTACCAATAACAGAGGCTTCAACAAAACATGCTAACCTCTCACATTACAATAACAGAGCCAAACAAAACATGCTAACCTCTCTACAATTACCAATAACAGAGGCTAAAACAAAATATGCTAACCTCTCACCATTACCAATAACAGAGGCTACAACAAAAACAGCTAACCTCCTCACCATTACCAAATAACGAGGCTACAACAAAAACATGTTAACCTCTCACCATTACCAATAACAGAGGCTACAACAAAACATGCTAACCTCACCTCACGCATTACAATAACAGAGGCACAACAAAAACTGCTAACCTCGTACCATTACCGATAACAGAGGCTACAACAAAAATATGCTAACCTCTCACCATTACTATAATAGAGGGGTGTCTAAGACGTTGCCCTCTTTGGGTACAGCAAGCCCCATCCCCCTCTCTCTGTCTCCTACAGCCAGGCTGCTGTGGTCAGAGAGAGGTCGTAAATTCCTGTAGGAGATTATCTCCTCATGGCCACAGTGAAGACACAGAGTGAATTTTCATAGAGAACAAAGGCATTTCTTCCACCTCACAGAACTTGAGGTCCGAGCAACATTTATGTTCCAGAGAAGGTATAAAACATTGGTGAAGAATCCAGCTACGAACTTTTCTCCGTTTGGTGCAATTTTGTGGGGCTCGGGGAGACGGTGCGGCCACATTACCATAACGCTGTTTCTATAATAGCCTCAGATATGAGGTTTACATCTAATTGTTGTATTGGATGAATGGGTGAGGATGATACTGTTTGTAAAATTGTAAATGTGATTTTGGACTTTTTAATGAATGAATCTCCAATTCTCTTTTGAGGTAAATCGGAGGACCGCCCATGAGCCCAGTTAGGGTCGGGCATCCTGGGACAGGTACTTTTCTGCAACTCCCGAATAAAACCCCAACTTTGAGAATTTCTCAACAGACCATGTTTCTCTCCATTACGAGAGGACAAAGGTTGCAGGCCAGCTTACCTCGATAACGAGAGGGCCAAGGTTTGAGACCAGACTGCTGAATCTTTTAACCATCCCACGTGGTTAAACTCTTAGACTATCGATACCGACAGAATAAGAACAAGTCTTTGATATTAATTAATAGTCTGCAGCTAGGAATTCGGTATCGTTGAACGCGAAGACCGACAACCACTGAAACACCTATCCATAACGACATGAATGAATGTCTGAACTATCCATTCTAACCGCGACAGAGAGAGAGAGAGGGCTGACAGACTCTCCAAAAGAAACAAACTTTTCAACAGAGACCCCGACGACACACTGAGCGTAAATATATATATTGATTGCAATTGTTCCCGAATGAGTGAGCATTCATGTGCAAAGGATTAGCATTTCAATTGTTATAATTATCAACTCTGTAGTGACTTCTCAACTGACCACCACTCCCCTTTTGTACACCAAGCCGTGATGCCGGTTTATCCCACTAGGGAAAATCCACTATCATTTCCTTGTAACTATCTACTGTTTGTTATACATTTCGGTGAATTACTTAGTTAGTAAATAAATTATTTTAAGACAATTGATGTATGGATGACTCATAGTGACTCATAGTGAAGACTGGGTTCGTGCAGATAACCAACAATTTACAATGTTTGGAATGAGACTAACATGAGGTAAAATAAATAATTAATTAAGAAGACTAATTGATCAGATATTAAAATATCTGAAAAGTTGTATTAGGAAAATTCTAACTTTGCAATCTGAATATTTTCCTTGGTGCCCGTCTTCCTAGTTAATACATTTGCCTGATTAGTTGATCACGAAATGCTAATTACAGAGAATCTTTGATAAAAACTAAAAGTCTTCAGTTAATGATAGTAAAGACACAACAGGGGGTATGTTCCTTGTACCTCTAACATTCTCATTCATCATCATCCACGATTCATTCATGATTATTCATAATCATGGTAACATCCACATGAATGTAGAAGTGTTCAGAAACATCTTCTATTCTTACTGACAATACAAGTGAAGTGACTCCAAAATGRCAGGACATTATTCACCATTCAGTTTCTATTAGGAAAAACATCCAAAACACAACCAAGACAAACAGAAAATGAATTCAACAAGTTAGTAGAATCACACGCTTGATGTAATCACTGTGGGCATGCAATATGGTACCAAATACTAAACTAATGACTACTTTAATACAATATACGTGAATATGTCCAAATTATTAAGACTTTTTCAAATGGGATAACTAGACACATAAAGTGCTTTCATTTCTAAATGGTTAAACAGATATGATATAGATATAAAATACCCTCAAATAAAAGGTGACATTCTGCACTGTCACCTAATATGAAACATTCTATCTCAAATCCAAAATGCTGGAGCATAATACCAAATTTAAAACTGTAAGCTTCACTGTCCAAACACATATGGTGTGGACTATGTGTGTCTGGTAAACACATGTGGATCTGGTGAACAGTTATCAGCCTGAAGGAGCTTGGATCTGAGTAACAATGACCTGAAGGATTCAGGAGTGAAGCTGCTCTCTGCTGGACTGGGGAATCCCCACTGTAAACTGGAGACTCTGAGGTCAGTATTCCTGTAGTTGGTCAACAAGTGATAACTGTTCCACCAGATCCACATTGTGTTTCCAGACACCACACTAGTCCACACCATATGTGTTTGGACAGTGAAGCTTACAGTTTTAAATTTGGTATTATGCTCCAGCATTTTGATTTGAGATAGATGTTCATATTAGGTGACGTGCAGAATGTCACCTTTTATTTGAGGGTAATTTTATATACTATATCATATCTGTTTAACCATTTAAGAATGAAAGCACTTTATGTGTCTAGTTATACCCATTTGAAAAAGTCTTAATAATTTGGACATATTCACGTATATTGTATTAAAGTAGTCATTAGTTTAGTATATTGGTACCATATTGCATGCCCACAGTGATTACATCAAGCGTTGTGATTCTACTAACTTGTGAATTCATTTTCTGTTTTGTCTTGGTTGTGTTTTGGATGTTTTCCTAATAGAAACTGAATGGTGAATAATGTCCTGCCATTTTGGAGTCACTCATCACTTGTATTGTCAGTAAGAATAGAAGATGTTTCTGAAGCACTTCTACATTCATGTGTGGATGTTACCATGATTATGAATAATCATGAATGAATCGTGGATGATGATGAATGAGAATGTTAGAGGCTACAAGGAACATACCCCCTGTTTGTGTCTTTACTATCATTAACTGAAGACTTTTAGTTTTATCAAAGATTCTCCTGTAATTAGCATTTCGTGATCAAACTAATCAGGCAAATGTTTAACTAGGAAGACGTGGCACCAAGGAAAATATTCAGATTGCAAAGTTAGAATTTTCCTAAAATACAACTTTTCAGAATATTTTAATATCTGATCAATTAGTCTTCTTAATTAATTATTTTATTTTACCTCATGTTAGTCTCATTCCAAACATTGTAATTGTTGGTTATCTGCACGAACCCAGTCTTCACTATGAGTCCACTATGAGTCCATCCATACATCAATGTCTTAAATAATTTATTTACTAACTAAGTAATTCACCGAAATGTATAACAAACAAGTAGATAGTTACAAGGAAATGATAGTGGATTTTCCCTAGTGGGATAAAAAGGCATCACGGCTTGTTACAAAGGGAAGTGGGGGTCGCCTGAAATAAGACAACACACAGTTGATAACTTAATAATCAATTGAAATGCTAATCCTTTGCACATGAATGCTGCACTCATTCGGGAACAATTGCAATCAATATATATAATTTACGCTCAGTGTGTCGTCTCGGGTCCTCTGTTGAAAAGTTTGTTTCTTTTGGAGAGTCTGGTCAGGCCCTCTCTCCTCTCTCTGTCGCTGGTTGAATGGATAGTTCAGACATTCTATCTCAATGTCGTTATGGAATAGGTTTCAGTGGTTGTCGGTCTTCGCGTTCAACGATACCGAATCCTAGTCTGCAGACTATTAAATTAATATCAAAAGACTTGTTCTTATTCTGTCGGTATCGATAGTCTAAGAGTTAAACCACGTGGATGGTTAATAAGATTCAGCAGTCTGGTCTCAAACCTTGGCCTCTCGTTATCGAGGTAAGTGGCCTGCACCTTTGTCCTCTCGTTAATGGAGAGAAACATGGTCTGTTGGAAATTCTCAAAGTGGGGTTTTATTCGGGAGTTGCAGAAAGCTACCCTGTCCCAGGATGCCCGACCCTAACTGGCTCAAGGGCGTCCTCTGAGCTTTAGTTTAACCTCAAGGGAATTGG
>NW_019946064.1:22288-29053 GCF_002910315.2 Salvelinus sp. IW2-2015
TATCATATAGGCTACCTACACAGACAAGTTATCATATTGCATGAATTTAGCATAATTAATTAATCTTTACCGTTTTGTTTCACTCATGTGACACCAGACCAACACGTCACGAGGCTCTCTTCTCTCTCTAAGCTGAGACATTGAAACTGAGATATATTTCATCGTTCCATCAAACAAGGGGTGGGCTTACTGCCAAACTGCAGGTACTGATAAATGAGGATTTTGTCAGTCAACCACTTGCATGAACACAGAAATAGGTTTATAGAACTGCACATCGAATGGAACACAGAAATTAGTTATAAGAAAAGCCAAACATTAAAATTCCCATATCACCCCTCTCACTCATTATTATTAATGAATTCATTCATGGATTTTCTTAATCATGGCATTATCAGTATACTTTAATAGTGTTTATAAACAAGTTACCTACTCATCATCCACCATTCTTGTTACTTTTGGGCAAAACACAACCAAATCAAGCTTGATGTAGTCATTGTGGTGCAAGTTAATATGGGACAACAATACTATGGTTTTGACTAACTTCAATACACTTAAATAAAATAATAACACTATAAGTGAATTTGTTTTCTATGACAAGCAATATTTTGATAATTTGTTATCATATGTAATTTATAATAATGATACATTCATTTATGAATAATATGGCAGGTTTCAGGACACTCTATGTATTGCTGAATATATATAAAAAAATATACAGTCACCTATTTCACTACCAAAGAATAGCAGTGTGATTTTAATATGATTTTACTCTTTACAGGCTGTCACTCTGTCTTGCGACAGAGAAGGCTGGGCTTCTCTAGTCTCAGCTTCTGAGGTTCAAACCCCTCACACCTGAGAGAGCTGGACCTGGAGTAACAATGACCTGAAGGATTCAGAGGAAGCCAGTGCTCTTTGCTGGACTGGGGAAACTCCCACTGTAAACTGGAGAGCTCTGGAGGTCAGTATTCGCTGGTAGCCTTGTCAACAAGTGTCGTTCACGCCACATTGCCTTCACCAGACTTCACACCTGTGTTACCAGTACATCATCTATTTGTGAGTCCACAGCGCATATTGGGTGTTGGACAGTTAGAAACTTAACAGTTTAACATTTGGATGCTCTTTGCTCCAGCATTTTGTGGATTTTGAGATACAATGTTGTCATATTAGGCCGGACAGTTACAGAATGTCACCTTTATTGAGTTAATGTGAGAGGTAGTATGTTGTGTTGTAGCCTTTGTACCTTACTCACTCACTCAATTTATTAATGATTAATTTCATGATCTTTCACAATCATGGCATCATCAGGATTACTTTAGTAGTGTTAGAAACATGTTATCTTCTTACTTTGAAAGAAAATTACTCCAGTCATCACCATCTTTCAGTTTTATTAGGCCAAAGAATAACCAAAACAAACTGCAAATGCACAACCAGGAAGTTTAACGACCAAATACAATATACTTTTGACTACCTAATACAATATAAGTGAATTGGTCAGAATACTTATGACTTCTACAAATGGGGGACGATAGATAACATAAAGTGCTTTTATTGTATTAAATTTCCTCAAATAAAAGGTGACATTATATACCGTCACCTCATATGAAACATTTAATCTGAAATCCAAAATGATGGAGTATAGAGCCACATTTATAAATAGTAACTTCACTGACAAATAGATATGGTGTGGACGATGTATACTCAATACAATCTAAATCTGATACCTCACTGTCTGTCTTTGTACTGATTCTGCTTTTTAAACTGGTCTGGTCAGTCTACTCAAAAAATTTGTCCTATACATGATACTATCTGCAGCAATACTTCGATCATTTGTCATTTCTAATAATGAAACATAAATGTTTTTAGTAGATATTTCAGGTTTCAGGACACTGATGATATGAATATATTTCAAAAAAATACTGCCAGTATTTTCACCACCAAAGAATATCCGTGTGATTTTAAAAGATTTGACTCTTGGCAGGCTGTCAGGCTGTCTAGTCACAGAGAAGGCTGTGCTTCTCTGGTCTCAGCTCTGAAGTCAAACCCTCCACACCTGTGGAAGAGACTGGATCTGAGTAACAATGACCTGAAGGATTCAGGAGTGAAGCTGCTCTCTGCTGGACTGGGGAATCCCCACTGTAAACTGGAGACTCTGAGGTCAGTATTCCTGTAGTTGGTCAGAAGCAAGTGTTGCCAAATTCCAGCTCTCTCAGGTGTGAGGGGTTTGACTTCAGAGCTGAGACCAGAGAAGCACAGCCTTCCTCTGTGACTAGACAGCCTGACAGCCTGCCAAGAGTCAAATCTTTTAAAATCACACGGATATTCTTTGGTGGTGAAAATACTGGCAGTATTTTTTTGAATATATTCATATACATCAGTGTCCTGAAACCTGAAATATCTACTAAAACATTTATGTTTCATTATTAGAAATGACAAATGATCGAAGTATTGCCTGCAGATAGTATCATGTATAGGACAAATATTTGAGTAGACTGACCAGACCAGTTTAAAAAGCAGAATCAGTCAAAAGACAGACAGTGAGGTATCAGATTTAGATTGTATTGAGTATACAGTCCACACCATATCTATTTTGTCAGTGAAGTTAACATTTTAAATGTGGCTCTATACTCCATCATTTTGGATTTCAGATTAAATGTTTCATATGAGGTGACAGTATATAATGTCACCTTTTATTTGAGGAAATTTTAATACAATAAAAGCACTTTATGTATCTAGTCCCCCCATTTGTAGAAGTCATAAGTATTCTGACCAATTCACTTATATTGTATTAAGGTAGTCAAAAGTATAGTATTTGGTCGTAAACTTCCTGGTTGCATTTGCAGTTTGTTTTGGTTATTCTTTGCCTAATAATAACTGAAAGATGGATGATGACTGGAGTAATTTTCTTTCAAAGTAAGAAGATAACATGTTTCTAAACACTACTAAAGTAATCCTGATGATGCCATGATTGTGAAAGATCATGAATTAATCATTAATAATATTGAGTGAGTGAGTAAGGTACAAAGGCTACAACACAACATACTAACCTCTCACCATTAACCTCAAATAAAAGGTGACATTCTGTACTGTCGCCTAATATGAAACATTGTATCTCAAATCCAAAATGCTGGAGCAAAGCACCAAATGTTAAACTGTAAGCTTCACTGTCCAAACACATATGGTGTGGACTATGTGTGTCTGGTAAACACATGTGGATTGGATCTGGTGACAGTTATCACTTGTTGACCAACTACAGATAGAATACTGACTCAGAGTCTCCAGTTTCAGTGGAGTTTCCCCAGTCAGCAAAGAGCAGCTTCGCTCCTGATCCTTCAGGTCATTGTACTCAGTCCAGCTCTCTCAGGTGTGAGGGGTTTGACCTCAGAGCTGAGACTAGAGAAGCACAGCCTTCTCTGTCGCAAGACAGTGACAGCCTGTAAAGAGTAAAATCATATTAAAATCACACTGCTATTCTTTGGTAGTGAAAATAGTGACTGTATATTTTTATATATATTCAGATACATCAGTGTCCTGAAACCTGCCATATCTATTCATAAATGAATGTATCTTATTATAAATTAAATATGAATAACAAATTATCAAAATATTGCTTGTCAATAGAAAACAATTCACTTATAGTGTTATTTTATTTATTAAAGTGATTGAAGTAGTCAAAACCATAGTATTTTTGTCCATATTAACTTGCACACAATGACTACATCAAGCTTGATTTGGTTGTGTTTTGCCCAAAAGTAACAGAATGGTGGATGATGAGTAGGTAACTTGTTTATAAACACTATTAAAGTAATTCTGATAATGCCATGATTAAGAAAAATCATGAATGAATCATTAATAAATAATGAGTGAGAGGGTGTAATGGGAATTTTAATGTTGTGCTTTTCTTATAACTAATTTCTTGTTTCCATTCATGTGCAGTTCTATAAACCTATTTCTGTGTTCATGCAAGTGGTTGACTGACAAAATCCTCATTATCAGTAACTGCAGTTTGGCAGTAAGCCCACCCCTTGTTTTGAGAACGAATGAAATATATCTCAGTTTCAATGTCTCAGCTTAGAGAGAAGAAGCCTCGTGACGTGTTGGTCTGTCACATGAGTGAAACAAAACGGTAAAGATTAATTAATTATGCTAATCATGCAAATATAACTTGTCTGTGTATAGCCATATATATAAGACAATGCTGGGACTGCCAGGAAGAGCTCCTGATTGAGTTGGTTGGAACCTCAAAAGCTGCTGACAATAAACAATGATTAATTTAAGATTGACTTCAAGTGTCCCTTACCACGACAAGAGATACAGTGGCCAAAGCGAAACATATTACCTCTCTCCATTACCCTAAAAAAAAAAGTGACATTCTGGACTGTCACCTATATGAAACATTCTATTCAAATCCAAAATGCTGGAAATGAAAAACTGTAAGTTTCACTGTCCAACACATATGGTGTGGACTATGTGTGTCTGTTAAACAAACACATGTGGATCTGGTGAACAGTTATCACTTGTTGACCATCTACAGGATACTGACCTCAGAGTCTCCAGTTACAGTGGGGTTCCCCAGTCCAGCAGAGAGCAGCTTCACTCCTGAATCCTTCAGGTCATTGTTACTCAGGTCAGCTCTCTCAGGTGTGAGGGGTTTGACTTCAGAGCTGAGACCAGAGAAGCAAGCAGCTTCCTCTGTGATCCACAGCCTGACAGCCTGACAAAGAGATCATCATGACTTCACAAACACACTGTTATTTAACACCAAAGAGTGTAGAAGGACAATGGCAGATGCATTTGGTTTATTCTCAAAACATATAGAAATGTATGGTCTTTGGTTTTACTATGTGAACATCAATGTGTCAATATGTTGTTCAATATGATTTATATATTTATATATTATTTATAATACATATTTTCTTGAGATTAATATTTCTTCCTGATGATTAGTTCTTATGTCATTTTATGTACTCACAGAGCAACTCTGGAGGCTTTGACCACTGGCAGCAGCCTCAGAGACTTTCCTCTGATCTGGAGTATTTCTTCAGGTCAAACACATCGCTCCTTTTCTGAAGTCAGCACACAAAGACCAGAGCTGACCACCTGTGCAGGTGACAGGTTGGCTTCTGAGAGACTTCTGATCTACAAGTACCTTTGGACTCCTCTAGAGAATGCGGTCATTCAGTTCATTAAGACAGTGGAACAGATTGATGCACCTCTCTGGAGAAGGATTCTTCCCTGATCTTCTCTTGATGTACTTGACTGTTTCCTCATGGCTCTTTGAGCTGCTTCTTGTCTTTGTCCGTAGACCACGTAAGTGTTTCTGATTGACTCCAGTGAGAGGCCAGAAGGAAGCGGAGGAACAGGTCCAGGTTTCCCGTCTCACTTTGTAAGGCTTTTTCCACAGCATTCTTGTAGACAGTGACTTTAGGGTTGTCCGAGACAGTGCAAAAAAGTTTCTGGACATTGACTGAGGTTTGTCCATTAGATTGTCATTGTTGTTGATGAATGAGAGGAAACATATACAGCGCCAGAAACTCCTGATGCTCAGATGAACAAGCAGTACACTTGTCCTGGTACAGCCACATTCCTCTTTAAAGAGCTGTGTGCACAATCCTGAGTAGACTGAGGCTTCATTGACATCATGCCAGCCTCTTTCATGTCTTCTTCATAGAAAATCAGATTGCCTTCACAAGCTGTTGAAAGCCAGTTTTCCCAGTGACAGAATGCTCTCTTATTCGGTGGACCTGTTCTTTCTTCCAAGATACTTTTCTTTTCTGTTTGGTATGAAAACCCAAGGTGTGTGTACATCTCAGTCAGAGTCTTGGGCATTTCTTCTCTCTTATGTTTCAGCTGTGTTCAGGACTATTGCAGAAATCCAACAGAAGACTGGAATGTGGCACATGATGTGGAGATTCCTTGATGTCTTTATGTGTGAGATGATTCGCTGGCCAAGTCTCATCACTGAATCTCTTCCTGAAGTACTCCTCCTTCTGTGGGTCATTGAACCTCGTACCTCTGTCATGGTCGACACACCTGAAGGGATCTTATTGGCTGCTGCAGGTCGAGTAGGTAATCCAGAGGAGCAGAGGGAAGCAGTTCCCTTGATGAGATTTGTCAGCAGAACATCCACTGAGGTTGACTCTGTGACGTCCAACAGATCTTGTTCTTCTGGAAATCTAGGGGCAGTCGACCTCATCCAGACCATCAAAGATGAAAAGAACTTTGTACTTGTTGTAGTTGGAGATTCTTGATTGTTTGGTTTCCATTGAGAAGTGATTGAGAAGTTCAAGCAAAGTGTGTTTGTCCTCTTTCATCAAATTCGCTCCGCCAGGAAAGGGAATGAAAATACAAATTGGACATCCTGATTTGTTTTCCTTCAGCCCAGTCCAGAATGAACTTACTGCACAGAGAATGTTTTTCCAATGCCAGCGACTCCCTTTGTCAGCACAGTTTCTGATACGTTTGTCTTGTCCAGTTAAGGGTTTGAAGATGTCGTTACATTTGACTGCAGTCTCTGGTCTTGCTTGTTTCCTGGTTGTTGTCTCAATCTGTCCTCAGTTCATGTTCATTATTGACTCTCCCTGTTCCACCTCTGTGATGTAGAGCTGTGTAGATCTTATTGAGAAGTGTTGGGTTTCCTTGTTAGCCATCCCTCAAATACACATTGAAACTTCTTCTTTAGATTAGATTTGAGTTCACGTTGGCAAATCAGCACAAGCTCATCTGAATGAAGAAATAACACAGAGGATATTAATATTACGTCTGTTT
>NW_019946064.1:30649-35470 GCF_002910315.2 Salvelinus sp. IW2-2015
AACACGAACAATACTAACCTCTCACCATTAACCTCAAATAAAAGGTGACATTCTGTACTGTCGCCTAATATGAAACATTATCTCAAATCCAAAATGCTGGAGCATAAGCACCAAATGTTAAACTGTAAGCTTCACTGTCAAACACATATGGTGTGGACTTGTGTGTCTGGTAAACACATGTGGATCTGGTGAACAGTTATCACTTGTTGACCAACTACAGGAATACTGACCTCAGAGTCTCCAGTTTACAGTGGAGTTTCCCCAGTCCAGCAAAGAGCAGCTTCGCTCCTGAATCCTTCAGGTCATTGTTACTCAGGTCCAGCTCTCTCAGGTGTGAGGGGTTTGACCTCAGAGCTGAGACTAGAGAAGCACAGCCTTCCTCTGTCGCAAGACAGAGTGACAGCCTGTAAAGAGTAAAATCATATTAAAATCACACTGCTATTCTTTGGTAGTGAAAATAGTGACTGTATATTTTTATATATATTCAGATACATCAGTGTCCTGAAACCTGCCATATCTATTCATAAATGAATGTATCATTATTATAAATTACATATGAATAACAAATTATCAAAATATTGCTTGTCAATAGAAAACAATTCACTTATAGTGTTATTATTTATTTAAGTGTATTGAAGTAGTCAAAACCATAGTATTTTGTCCCATATTAACTTGCACACAATGACTACATCAAGCTTGATTTGGTTGTGTTTTGCCCAAAAGTAACAGAATGGTGGATGATGAGTAGGTAACTTGTTTATAAACACTATTAAAGTAATTCTGATAATGCCATGATTAAGAAAAATCATGAATGAATCATTAATAATAATGAGTGAGAGGGTGTAATGGGAATTTTAATGTTTGTGCTTTTCTTATAACTAATTTCTGTGTTCCATTCATGTGCAGTTCTATAAACCTATTTCTGTGTTCATGCAAGTGGTTGACTGACAAAATCCTCATTATCAGTAACTGCAGTTTGGCAGTAAGCCCACCCCTTGTTTTGAGAACGAATGAAATATATCTCAGTTTCAATGTCTCAGCTTAGAGAGAAGAAGCCTCGTGACGTGTTGGTCTGTCACATGAGTGAAACAAAACGGTAAAGATTAATTAATTATGCTAAATCATGCAAATATAACTTGTCTGTGTATAGCCATATATATAAGACAACTGCTGGGACTGCCCAGGAAGAGCTCCTGATTGAGTTGGTTGGAACCTCAAAAGCCTGCTGACAATAAACAATGATTAATTTAAGATTGACTTCAAGTGTCCCTTACCACGACAAGAGATACAGTGGCCAAAGCGAAACATATTAACCTCTCCCCATTACCCTAAAAAAAAAGTGACATTCTGGACTGTCACCTAATATGAAACATTCTATCTCAAATCCAAAATGCTGGAAATGAAAAACTGTAAGTTTCACTGTCCAAACACATATGGTGTGGACTATGTGTGTCTGGTAAACAAACACATGTGGATCTGGTGAACAGTTATCACTTGTTGACCATCTACAGGAATACTGACCTCAGAGTCTCCAGTTTACAGTGGGGATTCCCCAGTCCAGCAGAGAGCAGCTTCACTCCTGAATCCTTCAGGTCATTGTTACTCAGGTAGCAGCTCTCTCAGGTGTGAGTGTTTCGTTTTTACCCTGCCCCTATTTACCCATATCAAGTGCGTCGGGTTTGAACTTCGGAGCTTGAGACAGAGAAGCAAGCCTTTCTCTGTGACTCCACAGCCTGACAGCCTGACAAAGAGATCATCATGACTTCACAAACACACTGTTAATTTAACACCAAGAGTGTAGAAGGACAATGGCAGATGCATTTGGTTTATTCTCCCAAACAACATATAGAAATGTATGGTCTTATGGTTTTACTAATGTGAACATCAATGTGTCAATATGTTGTTCAATATGATATTATATATTATATACTTATTATAATACATATTTTTCTTGAGAATTAATATTTCTTCCTGATGATTAGTTCTTATGTCATTTTATGTACTCACAGAGCAACTCTGGAGGCTTTGACCACTGGCAGCAGCCTCAGAAGACCTTCCTCTGATCTGGAGTATTTCTTCAGGTCAAACACATCCAGCTCCTTTTCTGAAGTCAGCAACACAAAGACCAGAGCTGACCACTGTGCAGGTGACAGGTTGGCTTCTGAGAGACTTCCTGATCTCAAGTACCTTTGGACCTCCTCCACTAGAGAATGGTCATTCAGTTCATTMAGACAGTGGAACAGATTGATGCACCTCTCTGGAGAAGGATTCTCCCTGATCTTCTCCTTGATGTACTTGACTGTTTCCTCATGGCTCTTTGAGCTGCTTCTTGTCTTTGTCCGTAGACCACGTAAGTGTTTCTGATTGGACTCCAGTGAGAGGCCCAGAAGGAAGCGGAGGAACAGGTCCAGGTTTCCCGTCTCACTTTGTAAGGCTTTTTCCACAGCATTCTTGTAGACAGTGACTTTAGGCTTGTCCGAGAACAGTGCAAAAAAGTTTCTGGACATTGACTGAGGTTTGTCCATTAGATTGTCATTGTTGTTGATGAATGAGAGGAACACATATACAGCAGCCAGAAACTCCTGAATGCTCAGATGAACAAAGCAGTACACCTTGTCCTGGTACAGCCCACATTCCTCTTTAAAGAGCTGTGTGCACAATCCTGAGTAGACTGAGGCTTCATTGACATCAATGCCAGCCTCTTTCAKGTCTTCTTCATAGAAAATCAGATTGCCCTTCACAAGCTGTTGAAAAGCCAGTTTTCCCAGTGACAGAATGCTCTCTTTATTCCAGTGTGGACCTGTCTCTTCTTTCCCAAGATACTTTTCATTCTTCTGTTTGGTATGAAACACCACAAGGTGTGTGTACATCTCAGTCAGAGTCTTGGGCATCTCTTCTCTCTTATGTTTCAGCATGTGTTCAAGGACTATTGCAGAAATCCAACAGAAGACTGGAATGTGGCACATGATGTGGAGATTCCTTGATGTCTTTATGTGTGAGATGATTCTGCTGGCCAAGTCCTCATCACTGAATCTCTTCCTGAAGTACTCCTCCTTCTGTGGGTCATTGAACCCTCGTACCTCTGTCACCTGGTCGACACACCCTGAAGGGATCTTATTGGCTGCTGCAGGTCGAGTAGTAATCCAGAGGAGAGCAGAGGGAAGCAGATTTCCCTTGATGAGATTTGTCAGCAGAACATCCACTGAGGTTGACTCTGTGACGTCCCAACAGATCTTGTTCTTCTGGAAATCTAGGGGCAGTCGACACTCATCCAGACCATCAAAGATGAAAAGAACTTTGTACTTGTTGTAGTTGGAGATTCTTGATTGTTTGGTTTCCATTGAGAAGTGATTGAGAAGTTCAAGCAAAGTGTGTTTGTCCTCTTTCATCAAATTCAGCTCCCGGAAAGGGAATGAAAATACAAATTGGACATCCTGATTTGCTTTTCCTTCAGCCCAGTCCAGAATGAACTTCTGCACAGAGAATGTTTTTCCAATGCCAGCGACTCCCTTTGTCAGCACAGTTCTGATACGTTTGTCTTGTCCAGTTAAGGGTTTGAAGATGTCGTTACATTTGACTGCAGTCTCTGGTCTTGCTTGTTTCCTGGTTGTTGTCTCAATCTGTCTCAGTTCATGTTCATTATTGACCTCTCCTGTTCCACCCTCTGTGATGTAGAGCTCTGTGTAGATCTTATTGAGAAGTGTTGGGTTTCCTTGTTTAGCSATCCCCTCAAATACACATTGAAACTTCTTCTTTAGATTAGATTTGAGTTCACGTTGGCAAATCACAGCAAGCTCATCTGAATGAAGAAATAACACAGAGGATATTAATATTACGTCTGTTTTAATTCCTACAGTATTGTAAGACTGTGATATAAATTTGTACATTATAATAATTTATTCTCATAACTGACTGTAAAAATGTGTAAATGTTTTCACATTGCATTATAGACTGGTGTGACTGATTATATTAATATATTATTATTGATGGTATTATTAATGTTGTCTCTCTCTCTCTAAATTAATCATAGTTCTACAACAATATTAACAACACACGTTCCTCCTGTGTGTGGTGTTGTGTGTGTGTGTGTGTGTGTGTGTGGTGTGTGTGTGTGTGTGTGTGTGTCGTGCGTGCGTGCGTGCGTGCGGCGTGGCGTGCGTGGCGTGCGTGCGTGTGTGTGTGTGGTGTGTGTGTGTTGTGTACTCTCTGGATGAGGAGATGTAATCTCATGTTTTGTCCACAGAAACAACAGGAGAGATCAGAGTCAGAGATTTCAGTGGTCAGAGTCACCAAACAGACCTGGCCTCCATATTCAGTGTATGTGGCCTGTTATGTACATTGTTTTTGTTTACCTCAAGTAAAGTGATCTGTCATCATTCATTATGTGTTAATGAGAAAGCATTTATTCTCTTGCTTAACTTAATTACTTAATTTTTTTAGATGCTTGAAGAGGAAATAATGCATTTGTGAAGAACGAGCTGAAGATGTTCAAGAGGATTCTTAGTCCAGAGACTCCCAGAAGGCTTTGAGAGTCAGAAGCAGGATAAGGAAGTGGTGGATGCTGAAGTTGAGAAGCAGGAGAGCAGTGCCAGGAGGGGCTCTGAAGATCACACTGCACGTCCTGAGGAAATGAACCAGAAGGAGCTTGTGACACACTGGAGAAAAGTACGAGCTGTCTGCCTCATGTTGAATGCTGTTTTACAAAAAACATTTTAAAGCTGTAGCTAAGTAAGCTAAAGTAGTGTGTAACTCAATGATATTGTAGCAGCCTTAACACAAACACTAGTACGTCATCAAGTAGCAGCAGGGATGTTGTTGTGT
>NW_019946064.1:35483-43891 GCF_002910315.2 Salvelinus sp. IW2-2015
TCGGTGGGAGGAGAGATCCTAAAACTTCTTATCTGGGAAATATTGAAGCTAATGTTAAGGAACCACCAGCTTCATATGTTCTCATGTTCTGAGGAAGGAACTTAACGTTAGCTTTCTTACATGGCACATATTGCACTTTTACTTTCTTCTCCAAACTCTTGTTTTTGCATTTTCCAACCAAATTGAACATGTTCTATATTTATATTTGAGGCTAAATTGATTTATTGATGTATATAATTAAGTTAAAATAAGTGTTCATTCAGTATTGTTGTAATTGTCATTATTCAAAATACATTTTTAAAAAATTGCGCCGATTAATCGGTATTGGCTTTTTTGGTCGTCCAATAATCGGTATCGTATCGGCGTTGAAAATCATAATCGGTCGACCTCTAGTTAGGCTGCTACAATATCATTGAGTTACACAGCTACTTTAGCTGTACTTTAGCTACAGCTTTTTAAATGTTATAAACATCATTCCACATGAGGCAGACAGATCTTACATTTCTCCAGTGTGTCAGCAAGCTCCTTCTGGTTCATTTTCCTCAGGACGTGCAGTGTGATCTTCAGAGCCCCTCTCTGGCACTGCTCTCCTGCTTCTCATCTTCAGCCATCCACACTTCCTTATCCTGCTTCTGACTCTCAAAGCCTTCTGGGAGTTCGGACTAGAATCCTCTTGAACATCTTCAGCTCGTTCTTCACAATGTCATAATATTCTCTTCAAGCAACTGAAATAAATAAAGTAAATGAGTTAAGCAAGAGAAGAAATGCTTTCTCATTAACACATTAATGAATGATTGACAGATCAACTTTACTTGAGGTAACAAAAACAAATATACATAACAGGACCACATACATGAATATGGAGGCAGGTCTGTTTGATGACTCTGGAAGACGCCACTGAGAATCTCTGACTCTGATCTCTCCTGTTGGTTTCTGTGGACAAAAACATCTCCTCATCCAGGGAGTACACACACACACACACACACACACACCACACACACACACACACAGCACACACACACACACACACACACACCACACCACACACACACACACACACACACACACACACACACACACACACACACACACACACACACAGGGAGGGAATGTTGTGTTTGTTTAATATTGTTTTAGGACTATGAAATGGACAGGATTAGCCTATGGATTATGAAAACAACAAAAATAATGGGAAAATGGGAGAGAAATGACTAGAGACAGTGTTGTTTAACTCACTGACCATGACCATGAGTTCTTCTTACCTTTGTTCAGTAGAAAAGTCTCCCTCTCTAACTTTATAGGTTGTTCCATAGACCGGTCACTCTTTCATGGACAAACAGCTGGGTCCAGGGGAGGCTGGTCTCTCCTGCTTGATTGGGCTTCAACACACAACAGAGACAAACATTACTTCTCTCACAGACAGTGGTTTGTTTAAAAATCTATCACTTGAGGGTTTCATTTCAGAGATAACAAATCATGTTTTTTTTGCAAATTGCTATATATCTGCCTCACTCTAAATAAGTATAACATTTTTGACATGCATTTTCTGTATTTTTTTGTTGTTATTCTGTCTCTCACTGTTCAAATAACCTACCATTAAATGTATAGACTGATCGTTTCTTTGTCAGTTGGCAAAGTAGGGGATCAAATACTTTTAAGTAAAGTAATGAGTGACCATTTTTGAAAATCATGGGACATATAGTCTGTGGTTGTATGCTATTTTATGTCATCATATGCTGCTTGTAGCCTGTAACTGACACTTGTGGTCTTATGCTGCCATCTATTGGAATTTAACAATGAAGTTATTCATTCACGTACAGACATTGGTGAGGCAGCTGAGAAATAAAGTGTATTTTCTTGTTAATTCCTTAGATCAGTTTCAAACCTGCCCCGTATATCACACCAAATGCTGGACTTTCACATAGAGTTACTAGGTCACCCAGGTCAAACCCATTTGAAAAATAAAACTAATGTGGCTTATTTATCAAGTGGTTCTGCCGAGCATTAATAAATAAACAAAATAACAAAACAAAAAAAGAACAAAATGCTTAGACAGGTTTTTATTACAAAATCTACCCAAATCAAAATCAAATCACATTTATTTGTCACTTACACATTGTTAGCAGATGTTAATGCGAGTGTAGTGAAATGCTTGTGCTTCTAGTTCCGACAATGCAGTAATAACCAACAAGTAATCTAACCTAACAATTCCACAATACTACCTTATACACACAAGTGTAAAGGGATAAAGAATATGTACATAAAGATATATGAATGAGTGATGGTACAGAACGGCTAGGCAAGATGCAGTAGATGGTATAGAGTACGTCTATACATATGAGATGAGTAATGTAGGGTATATAAACATAAAGTGGCATAGTTTAAAAGTGTCTAGTGATCCATGTATTACATAAAGATGGCAAGATGCAGTATGATATAGAGTACAGTAATATCATATACATATGAGATGAGTAATGTGGGGTATGTAAACATTATATTAAGTGGCATTGTTTAAAGTGGCTAGTGATACATTTTACATAATTTCCATCAATTCCCATTTTTAAAGTGGCTGGAGTTGAGTCAGTATGTTGGCAGCAGCCACTAATGTTAGTGGTGGCTGTTTAACAGTCTGATGGCCTTGAGATAGAAGCTGTTTTTTCAGTCTCTCGGTCCCTGCTTTGATGCACTGTACTGACCTCGCCTTCTGGATGATAGCGGGGTGAAACAGGCAGTGGCTCGGGTGGTTGTTGTCCTTGATGATCTTCAGGCCTTCCTGTGACATCGGGTGGTGTAGGTGTCCTGGAGGGCAGGTAGTTTGCCCCCGGTGATGCGTTGTGCAGATCTCACTACCCTCTGGAGAGCCTTACGGTTGTGGGCGGAGCAGTTGCCGTACCAGGCGGTGATACAGCCCGACAGGATGCTCTCCGATTGTGCATCTGTAGAAGTTTGTGAGTGCTTTTGGTGACAAGCCGAATTTCTTCAGCCTCCTGAGGTTGAAGAGGCGCTGCTGCGCCTTCTTCACAACGCTGTCTGTGTGGGTGGACCATTCAGTTTTGTCAGTGATGTGTACGCCGAGGACACTTGAAGCTTTCCAACTTCTCCACTGTCAATGTACATAGGGGGGTGCACCCTTTGCTGTTTCCTGAAGTCCACAATCATCTCCTTTGTTTGTTGACGTTGAGTGAAAGGTTTTTTCCAGGCAACACACTCCAGAACCTCTCCTCCTCCCTGTAGGCTGTCTTGTCATCATTGGTAATCAGTCTACTACTGTTGTGTCATCTGCAAACTTGATGATTTAGTTGGAGGCGTGCTTGGCAATGCAGTCATGGTGAACAGGGAGTACAGATGGGGGCTGAGCACACATCCTTGTGGGGCCCCAGTGTTCAGGATCAGCTGAGTGGAGGGTTGTTTCCTACCTTCACCACCTGGGGATGGCCCGTCAGGAAGTCCAGGACCCAGTTACACAGGGCGGGGTTCAGACCCAGGGCCTCGAGCATAATGATGAGTTTGGAGGGTACTATGGTGTTGAATGCTGAGCTATAGTCAACAAACAGCATTCTTACATAGGTATTCCTCTTGTTCAGATGGGATAAAGGGATAGGGCAGTGTGCAGAGTGATGGCGATTGCATCGTCTGTGGATCTATTGGGGCGGTAAGCAAATTGAAGTGGGAATAGGGTGGCGGGTAAGGTAGAGGTGATATGATCCTTGACTAGCCTCTCAAAGCACTTCATGAMGACAGAGGTGAGTACCTTTGTCTTCTTGGGAACAGGAACAATGGTGGGTCTCTTGAAGCATGTGGAGACAGCAGACTGGGATAGGGATAGGGAGAGATTGAATATGTCCGTAAACACACCAGCCAGCTGGTCTGCGCATGATCTGAGGACGCGGATAGGTATGCCGTCTGGGAAAGCAGCCTTGCGAGGGTTAACATGTATAAACGTTTTACTCACGGCGATTACAGAGAAGGAGAGCCCACAGTCCTTGATAGCGGGCCGTGTCAGTGGCACTGTGCTATCCTCAAAGCGCGCAAAGAATGTGTTTAGCCTGTCCGGAAGGAAGACGTCGGTCTCTGCGACGTGGCTGGTTTTTCTTTTGTAGTCCGTGATTGTCTATAGTCCCTGGCACATGTGTCTCGTGTCTGAGCCGTTGAATTGCGACTCCACTTTATCTCTATACTGACGTTTACCTGGAGGAAATGGAGGGAATAACTACACTGTTTATATTCTGCCATATTACCAGTCACCTTGCCATGGTTAAATGCAGTGGTTCGACCTTTCAGTTTCGCGCGAATGCTACCATCTATCGACGGTTTCATGAACATTGTTACGTTCCCCAACAAGAACTAAAACAACGTCTCTCAAACAGAAGAAGGAACTAACAAAGAGTCACTAACAACAACCAAAAGGAAACAGGTGGTTTAGGAGGGGTTCTGAAAGACACTCATGGGGCTGTCCACTTGTGATGAGAAACCAAGGCTTTCTGAACCCTTTGGGGCTTTCACCAAACCGAAAATAACATTGATAGATTTGAGTGCTAATAAACCACATTTAGTTAGAATGTGGGGTTCTCTTTAACTTCCAGGTTCACTATGTTTTCAGAATCTATACATCTGTGGTATTATTTAGGATTCTAAAGACAGCATATTATCATAGGCTACACTAAATTACACACACTATTTAAACAACAATGGGAAGATTTCACAGAAAATAATTGTTCAACTATATAGCCAGGATTCAATCTTGTGCTTATGTTGATGTCTGATCCAAATCCCCGTCCCTACCAGCTGAGCTCCCGTTCAGTCTCTACAAACTGGAAGACGTCAAACTAAATGTGTAAATAAGGAAAGAAAAGAGACTTTGCTTCGATAAAAGCACCGGCACCAGGGTGAAATCTGTGAGATCTCTCATTTTGCAACACATGGTTCAAAAAAGCATGAGATCAAACGAAGCTTTGGACGTCATTGATCAGGTGGTAATGTTACTTAGAAACTATCCATGGCTGCGTTTTAAACACTTACAGACACCCTCTCCCCTCAGCCCTCTAATTAGGTGAACACTTCTGATGACGTATCATGATATATGATGGCTGCTTTTTAAACACTTACAGACACCCTCTCCCCTCAGCCCTCTAATTAGGTGGACACTTCTGATGACGTATCATGATATATGATGGCTGCGTTTTAAACACTTACAGACACCCTCTCCCCTCAACCCTCTAATTAGGTTTGACACTTCTGATGACGTATCATGATGTATGATGAATTGACACGTGCAGGGCAAATGGACCGCCCCTGACCTAAGGTCTCTGTAGGAAATGAGTTATGATCCTTTATCATGCTGACTGACCTGGACGGTCTGTAGGAAATGAGTTTATGATCCTTTATCATGGCTGGCACTGACCTGGAAGGTCTCGTAGTAAATTGAGTTATGATCCTTTCAGTCATGCTGACTGACCTGGAGTCTCTGTTATGGAATGAGTTATGATCCTTTAATCATGCTGACTTACCTTGGAGGTCTCTGTAGGAAATGAGTTATTGATGCTTTATCTGCTGACTGACCTGGAGGTCTCGTAGGAAATGAGTTATTGATCCTTTATCATGCTGACTGACCTGGAGGTCTCTGTACGGAAATGAGTTATGATCCTTTATCATGCTGGGACTGACCTGAAGGTCTCTGTAGGAATGAGTTATGATTCCTTTTCATGCTGACTGACCTGGAGGTCTGTAGGAAATGTTTGTGAAAATATCAGGCCTAGGCTACCATCTCTGGAATTTAGGACTTGAAAAACAGATGTTGTAGGTGATCAGTCCAGCTACTGATAGCTTTATCGTGAACAGATCGGAAACAGGTTGAGACTGGTCATCTATGATATGTAGGGTATTATACCAGTACATCTTGTCCTGCGACTGCGTAGGACGTATAACATTATGTGAACTGATCTGAACAGGTTGAGACTGGTCATCTATTGATATGTAGGTTATATACAGTACATTCTCTGTCCTGACTGGTTCAGGACTATAACATATATGTGAAACTGATCGAAACAGGTTTAGGACTGGTCCATCTATGATATGTAGGTTATATACAGTACATTCTCTGTCTCTGCTACTGGTAGGACTAAACATTCATTGGTGAACTGAGTTCTGAACAGGTTGGTAAGACTGCGTCATCTATGCATATGTAGGTTATATACAGTACATTCTGCTGTCCTGCCTAACTAGGTAGGACTTATAACATTATTGTAACTTCTGAAACAGGTTAGACTGGGTCAATCTATGATATGTAGGTTATATTACAGTACATTCTCGTCCTTTCTACTGGTAGGACTATAACATTATGTGGAACTGACCTGAACAGGTTTAGGCTGCGTCATCTATGATATGTAGGCTATAGCCGCAGGAATAGGACCTTGATCTGCCGTATCACTAACAAAACTGCTGATTATACATTATAAATAACCAGTGCTACTTTACATGAATATAACATATCACTAACAACCCTCTATTATACATTATAAACCTAGTCTACTTTACATAATATAACATCTACATATCACCTTAAAAACCCACTACTATACATTATAAAACCTAGTCTACTTTACTAATACATCATCATTCACACAAACACTCTAACATTATCATACTACTTAACAAACATGCCTTATTCACCACTTTTATCATGCAACCCTTAACTAACAGTGCTATTATTATTATTGTTGCTTGTCGTACTTGTCTTATAACTACCGTAACAAACATCGTGACTTATTATTATTATTTATATATATTATTTTTTATTTTGCTGTACTGTTCTATAACTACCTTAAAAAACAGTGACTGTCATCTATTACTTATTTATTATTATATTATTATTATTGTTGTTGTACTGTCTATAACTACCTTAACAAACCAGTGACTTATTATTATTATTTTTATTATTATATATTAAATTATTTTGGTGTTGTACTGTCTATAGAACTACCTTAACAAACAGTGCACTTATTATATTTTTTATTATTATGTTTCCTGTACTGGTCTATAAACTACCCTTAACAAACAGTGACTTATTATTATTTATTATTATATTGTTGGGCTGTACTGTCTAGAACTAACCTTAACAACAGTGACTTCATTATTATTATTTATTATTGTTGCTGTACTGTCTTAGAGAACTACCTTAACAAACAGTGACTTATTATTTATTATTTACAGTTCACCATGGAGAAGCAATGTCACAACTACATGTTCATGGATTGCATTAAATCACCTGACTGTTTCGATATGTCTGTTAGTAAATGTTTTTATTTCTCAAAAAAGTAATGAATAAATGAAAAAGATTCAAGAATTGCGGTCGTATCTAATTTCCTTACAGCAGACCTTCAGGTCAGAGAATTACGTTGTCACTGAAAAAGATTCAAAGAATTAGTATGCCACAACCAACCATGTGTTGGATCTCTGTTTGGAGTTGTCACTTGTGTTAACCACAACCAACATGTTGGCATCTTCTTGTTAGTTGCTCACTGTGTTAATCCACAACCAACATTGTTGGATTCTGCTTGTTTAGTTGTCACTGTTGTTAACCACAACCAAACATGTTGGATCTCTGTTTAGTTGTCCACTGTGTAACCACAACCAACATGGCTGGATCTCTGTTTAGTTGTCACTGTGTTAACCACAAGCAACATGTTGGATCTCTGTTTAAGGGTCACTGCTCTTAAAATGAGTCTCTCTAGGGGAGAGAGGAGGGGGTCCCTTCCTCTAAAATGAGTCTCTCTGGGGAACATGACACCAAAGCGAAAAGTGAGATTACAGTTTTGTTAAGAATTTATGATTTGATATGTCCACAATTTTTCACATAACTCAGATTTTTTATGGAATATATTTTAGATGTGTATGAAAATGTGTTTTTTTGCCAAACTCTAATATATCCATTGTTTAGCAGGAATGGAATGTTGGTATCCTGTTATATTGACTGTTGATGTGTGGTTGTCTCACCTAGATATCTAAAGATGAATGTACTTACAGATGCCATATCTTAATTTGACCCAGTTTCTCACGGCAGAAATTAAATCTTGCAGCAACAGAAATTGAATTATTAGGTGGATTATATTTAATTTACATTTTTTTGTTAGGGCAAATCAAGTTTGACATGTTAAAATGGAAATTCCAAACTATGTATAGAACCATTTTAAAAGCTGAAATTACACTACAATAAAGCATTTGTGTTGTAAGTCACTCTGGGCCTGGTTTCCCGTGAGCGATGGATTTAGGGTTACACGTGTTTTAAGAGTATCTTTCCTACAACAGCTGAAAGATTAACATGTATTTCCCACGCACCAAGCAGAGAGAACGGTCATTATGATGACTGAAAACACAACCGTGGGACGAAATAGTGACACATTTCCAGACAT